>NW_007728110.1:227150-265756 GCF_000696425.1 Galeopterus variegatus | reverse complement strand
GGTCTGGTACGGGGGCAACACTGAGGGTTGCGATCCGTTGCCGGACACGGAAAAAAAGACAAAAGACAAAAAAAAAAAAAAAAAGAGAAATGATCTTATCCTCTTTACTTATTATCTGTCTCTTTCTCTAGAATGTACATTCTGTGACAGCTCAAGATTGTCTTGTTTGCTACTATATCCACCATCCAGTGCTTAGTCTGAAACCTAGAGTCAATCTTTACATCCAAAGCGCCTCAACACCAAGGTTGTCTCTATTGCCCCCAAATACCTCTGAATCTACCCACATCTCCACCACTAATCATCCTGGTGTAAGCTCCCAGAATCTCTGGCCTGGACTACTGAAATAGTCCCTACTCCTGCCACCTCTCCAATCCATTCCTCCCAGTGCAGCTGGAAGGATCTTTTCAAAACACAAATCTGACCACATAACTCATCTGTCTAAACACAATAGCTTAGCACTCTGTGGATAAAGGCAAAATCCCTAACATGTTCTGGAAGGTCTCTAGTTAAACTCCACCACATCTACCACCTGCTTGGCTATGTACAAATTCTACTTCCCCTCCTGCTACAATAGCTTAGCTCTTGATCCTTTGCTAAGGCCAACCCATGCACTGCTCTTTCCTGCTCCTTTCTCATTTTTCTCTCTTTCTTGCTCAATCAATAAGCACTCCAGGATACATTACTCTCCTCAGTGTCTCGCCCAAGTTTATCCATTCTATTTCTTGAATGCTTTCTTCACTGAGCTTCTAAGATACCCATGCTCCTGGCTGGCCTCAAATTTCCCCAAATGTTTTGTTTCCTTTGCAGGATGTTGATGCCCCAGGGCTTGATCCTCAGACCTCTTCTCTCACCACACTCCCTCCCTAGGTAATCTCACTTTATTCCCTGTACCTTGAACTCCAGTCTCTCCCCTGAACTCTAGATCCCTCATCTAACAGGCATCTCAAGTTTGAAAAGGCCAAAACTGAACTCTTGAATTTTGCCCTCACAACTTGCTCCTTCCCAGTACTCTCCTCTCACAATAAGTGCATTACAATTCAGCCAGTGATTCAGACCCCTAAACCACAGTCATACTTAATTCTTCACTTTCTCTCCCACATCACATGATTCCATCAATAAATTCCATAAACTTGTCCTTCAAAAAATGTCTTGGGAAGGGCCGGCCCATGGCTCACTTGGGAGAGTGTGGTGCCAATAACACCAAGGCCATGGGTTTGGATCCCTATATAGGGATGGCCAGTTAGCTCACTTGGGAGAGCGTGGTGCTGACAACACCAAGTCAAGGGTTAGGATCCCCTTACCAGTCATCTTTCAAAAGAAAAAAAAAAAAGTCTTGCAGCTTCCAGTCAAGATGGCAGAATAGATAGTCCTCAGTGTCAATCTCTCCCACAAATCAACCAATTTACTACTATAAAAAAGCAACAACAGTCAAGCTGGGGCTGCTAGAGCTTGGGGGAAGAGGAGGAGAGACATACGGAGTACATGAAGGTGGGAGAAGCCACAGTGAAAGAAAGAAAAAACCTCTCCGAACATTTCGTGCCACGGCTGTTTTAAGGCTGGAGCTGCTGAGCGCATGGAACAGGAGCCAGCAAAAGCTGCAGCTGTGCCCTTTGGATGAAGCTGCATGGAAGCAACAGGGGAGAAGAGGGCCTTGGTGGCCCCTAGGCCAGCAAGACCACTAATAGGGTTCCCGTGGACCCACATAAGAGCAAGGAGCCACAAAAACTGGAAAAAAAAAGGAGCCACTCAGAGGCCGGTGAGTCACCACAAGAGACTGGTGCATGTCCTGTCCTGTGGTAAGTGTTTGCAGCACAGGCAGTGGAGGAGACGGGCCCACCAGGGGAACACTGGGGCACAGGAAGGACAGCTGACCAGCACCCCAATGAACGAAGGACCACTCAGAGGAGACTGGTCAAGAATATAGAATTGCATGGGATGCAGTTTGATGAAAAGACTCAGGCCCAGATCAGAGTTTCTACACAACCCAGGTGCACCAGGTCTCTGGAGAGCCGGAAGTACCTATAAGGTCAACCATTAAACCCTGAGCTGCACAAAAAGCCTTCCCTAGGGAAACAGCAGCAAAGCAGCAATTTAGCTAAACCACACAGCTCAAGTACTGGTCTGCACAGGAAGTTCTCCCATTTTAGAAGTAAGCAAAGGACAAAAGATTAGTTCCAGCCCAGGCACACCACCAGTGCCTCAAGCCCACCCAGGGACGTGAGGCAACAAGTCAGGGACCAGACTCCCCCTCCCACAACCAGGCACACTGCCAGCATCTCAGGACCCACCCCAGTTCCTGAGGCTTCTGGGGACTAGACCCTACTGCCCCCAATCAAGCACACTGCTCCAGCCAGTGCCAAGGAGCATGCCAAAAACATCACCTCCATGTGGGTGGCCCACCACAGCCACCACAATAACCACAGCTGCCACAAAAGCAGCTAGACTCACCACAGAGAAGGTCCACCAGCCACTGGAGTGCACTGACACAAGGGGAGTCACCAGCAGAGACCAAAGAAAAGAAGAGGATGTCTCTCTCCAGAAAGCCCATTCCAGAAGAAGAAGCATTTGCTCTACAATAATACTGGGAGACCTGAACACATCTGTCAGCATTGGACAGATCATCTAGGCAACAAAGCAACAGAATAACCATTCCTCTTTCAGAAGGAGAGAAGAAATCTAGGGATATCAGAGGTGGGATGGGGGAGGGAGAGGGGGATGGGGAAAGATTGGACAAGGGGCATAAGGAATTTGCAACAATATATATGCTGGTAATATTGATTCAATCAACATATGTCAATGTTGAACCCCAAAAATATGTATAATGAATTATGATTCAATAAAAAAATTTTTTTTTAAATGTTGAATTCTTCCACTTTTCCACTGTGGCATTCTGGTCCATGCCACCAGCATCTTTTTTTATTTTATTTTATTTTATTTTTTATTTTTATTTTTTTTCCTTTGTCTTTTTTACTGACCGGTAACGGGATCGCAACCCTCGGTGTTGCGCCCGCACCGCGCTCAGCCAGTGAGCAGGAACCGGTCTCCACATGGGATCCGAACCCTCGGCAGGAGCGCCGCCGCACTCCCAAGTGGCGCACTCTCCAGTGTGCCACTGGGCCGGCCCGCCACCAGCATCTTGCCTGGACTACTTCCTAATGGGTATTTCTGCCACCTTTGCTTCCCTATAGTCCATTCTAAACAAAGTGTGCAGAAGAGTCCTTTTAAAACAGAAGTCAGACCACCCCATACTTCTGTTCATTCCATTTCACTTAGAGTAAAAAGCAAGATCCTCACAACCTACAAGTCTTTCCATAATCTGGTCCCCACTAATCCTCTATCCTACCTATGCCTACCACTCTCCCCATCTCCCAACTCACTGACTTCCTTGATGCACTTTGAATACATCAGACATGCTCTCCCTTCCCAGCCTCTGCCTCTGCTGTTTCCTCCCCCCAGCCCCCCCTCCCTGAGGCTGGTTCTTTCTCATTAAGGCCCTGCTCAAATATCACCACCTCAGAGTGGCCCTCCTGTACTCACCCTAGCTAAAGGCAGGTCCCACACACCCAATTCTCTTTTCCTCTGACTTGGTTTTTTTTGTGTAGCACTTACTACTGCCTTTATTTGTGTATTCATTTATTGTCTGCCTCCCCAGTTGGAATGTGAGCTCCGGGAAGGCAGGAGCTCTTTCTGTCTGGCTGGTTCATTGCCATATCCCCAGTGTGCAGAACAGCTCTTGGCAAAAAAAAAAAAAAAAAAAAAAAAAAAAAAAAAAAAAAAAAAAAAGAAAGAAAGAAAGAAAAGAAAAGAAAAGAAAAGGCATTCCATGGATATTTCTTGAATGAATATAAGATTTTATAGTCTTTATAGATATAAAACTCCTGACTCCTAACATTTGCTTTATAATTTTCTCCCTTTTTCTTAGGAAAAAGACTTTTTAAAAAATTCTTATTAAGGAAGAGCTAAGTGTCAAAATATTATGTGTATTCCAACAAATGGAAAATGTAACGCAAAATTCCTGTGAGAAATTTCTCAGGACAGAAATTATGAATTCTTACTGTTTTGATGCTGGTATTAGCAAATAGAAAGGAACCTCCTTCAAATCAGATAAAAAGAACAATGGATCTGTAGTGGATTGAATTATGTCCCCCTAAAACTCACTAAGGCTTGAATTGTGTACCTTGAGTTTAATGTATTAGAAACTTGGCCCCCACTGTGATTGTTAAGAGAGTGGGAAATCCTATTATGATAATTGAGAAGTGGAGCCTTGAAGAGGTGATTGGATTGAAGGACCATGCAGTAGTGTGAGGCGAACGTGATAACCACTACACTACGGAAACCCCTCCAGGACCATGCAGTAGTGAATTGATTAAAAATGGTGGTCGGAGTGTGGTTCTGAGGGCTTTAAAAGAAGAGGAGAGTCTCTCTCTCTCTCCCTCTCTGCTTCCACAGTCTTGCAATGTGAGACCCCTGGGTCACTGTCGCCACCATCAGATAGACTTTGGACTTCCCAGCCTCAGAAAGTGTAAGCAATAAATTTCATTTTCTTTATAAATTACCCTGCTCCAAGTATTTTGTTATAAGCAACACAAACGGACTAATACATGGTACATGTTACTACACCCACCATTGTGAGAATACGAGAGTAACTAAAGTCAGAACTCAACCCCACAGATGCTCATGGAACATTCCATGGACTGTAGGCAAACTCTGGGGATCTGCCTCCTAGACTAAGTACATGTAGGTCCAAAATTATTACAAAAATCTGAGCAGTGCATCTTCTCAAAACAGGACAGAAGCTAGTGTGGATGACAGCTGAACACTGTCTAAAACTGGGAAATAAAAGGGACAAAAAAAAAAGGCCTTTACATGATCTTTGTGCCCCTTAATGTCATAAATTTTCTCTCTTTGCTTAGTTAGGGAAAGAAGAAAGGAGGGAAGAAGGGAGGAGGGAGGGACAAGACCACCCTGAAGGTAGACCTGGGCCAGAGAAGAAAGCTACCATTAATAAGAAAAAAATAAGCCTTACTGAGGCTTCCTTGGTGTAAGGAATTCTTTTAAGTGCTTCAGATAAATCCATTTCAACTTTTCTCCCCTTTGGTCATTAAAACAACCCTCTGAGAGCAGCTACTATCTCTATAGTAGTCTGACCATAAAGTCTCGGAGGAAGGGAGGTGAGAATGGATTAATGTCAGGGCAGGACTGGAATCCGGGTATCCTCCTTCTAAATCCACTGCTGATTTTTCCAACACAGGGCGAGGGATGGGGGATGTGAGACTGTGAGGAGTACGCCTCAGTGATCACCTGTGGCTGAGATGAACTTGTTGTAGTTCTCATAGACCAGGGTCTGCATGTCGCTGTCTAGAGCCCGGATCTGCCGCACCATGTCCGTCTCACTGTCCATCAGCTGGGCCAGGGGGCACTCTCTACGCAGCTGGAGAAGTTGCGTGGTTAGTGTTCAGGTCAGGAGACACTCATGTCCCCCAGCCTTGCCCACATCCTCGGTGCAGGAAAACCCTGATCCCCTCCCTGTCAGGAATCTCAGACATGGGGCCTGTAAGTGGACCCAGTTTGGGGTTTGACAGGATTTGAAATCCTAAGGCTCCGCGTATGCCCAGCCAGGCGCTTGTCAGCGTCTGAGCCACGCCCCCATCCCGAGCCTATCAGAACGTCAGCCCCGGAGACCTCGGACCCCATGGAACCTCATGCCAGTCCAAACCTGCCCACGCCCCTTAGACTCCAGTTCTGCCCCTCCTGCCTGGCCGAGGGTCGCACTTCTCTTATGAACCCCTGCTCCCCTCACCCCCGCAACAAAGCCGGGGGCATGGTCGGGTGGTGCAATATATCGGGGGCCTTGTCCCCCTCGTTCCCCCTCCACACACCCACCTTGTCCAGATACACTTCCGGGTCGAAGTGCGCCCCATTGAGATCAGTTGGGTCCAGGGCTTCCGACCCCGCGGGGCGCCCCGCCGCCTCCCCTTCTGAGAGGCCGTAGTAAAGCTTCAGCATCCCGTGCGCTTTCCGCCGACGCTCTGGAGCCTCCGCCTCTGGCCCCTCCGGGGAGTCGCCAGGTCCAGCCCCAGGGCTGGGCCCGGCGGCTACCGCCGCCATCGCTTCAGCTGCAGCTCACGGCCGTGAGGCTGGGAAGGGGGCAGGGAGGAGGCACTTCCGGGAGTCATAAAGTTGTTGTTGAAACGAGGCAGTCCTTCAAGTGAAACGTCCCCCGCAGCCCTGGGTCCTTCAAGACTAAAGTTCCCCCGCATCTGCCCTCCCCCGAGTGCAGAGGTTCCTCGAGAGCCCTGGGTTCCCTCCGTTCCTGGGTGGGAGAATTTAGTGCGACTGCCTGGGGGGGGCTGCCCTCCCGGAAGGGGGCGGGCCGTGGCCCCCCAGTCCTGCACCCCACGGTCAAGCGGCCCACGGAATATGTGCCCAGATGCAGTGGACGGATGCGGGCCGTGAGGCCACGGCGAATGCCTGGGATTCTGCCGCTGCCTCCTTACCTGGGCAGCGGCTCAGTTCACTCACCTGCCCCATTCCTAAAATCGGGCACAAACTTTCACATGGGGGCTGCGAGGATTAGATGTATGTGCACTGCCCCGCACGGTGCCTTCGGCGCGGTGTTTCTCAAGGCCTGGTCATTTGACGTTCTTCAGACTTAACTGTGGCGCGTTATTAAAACCTCTGGGTTTCCCCGAAACCAAGCTTCTTCTTTTTTTTTTCAGGGACCCGAGGCAAGGAGAAGGGGATTGGACCTCTGTCCCACAACCAGGGACACGGTGCCAGCACCTCAGGGCCCGCCCGGCCCAGAGGCACGCAGAAGGGGACTGGACCCCCCTCCCACACCAGGCACAAAACGCCAGCACCTCAGAGCCCACCTAGCTACCAGAGGCATGGAGAAGGGGACCGGACCCTCCTCCCACAACCAGGCACACTGCGTCAGTACCTCGGGGCCTGCCCAGGAACCCAGGACATGGAGAAGGGGAACAAACACACCCCACAACCAGGCATACTGCCAGTGGCAAGGAGCATGCCAAAAACAGCACCTCCATGTGGGTGGTCCACCACAGCCACCACAATAACCATGGCTGCTGCAAAAGCAGCTAGACGCCACAGCCACCATGCAGATGGTCCGCCAGCCACTGGCGTGCATTCACACAAGGAGAGTCACCAGCAGAGACAAAGAAAAGAGAATGTCTCTCTCCACAAAGCCCATTTCAGAGTGACAGAAGAAGCATCTGCTCTATGATAATATTGGGGAACCTGATCACATCTCTCAGTATTGGACAGATCATCTAGGCAACAAGTTAACAGAGTAACCATTATTCTTTCAGGAGAGAAGAAATCTAGGGCAATTAGAGGGGGGAGGGGGAGGGAATGAGGGAAGGGGAAAGATTGGACAAGGGGCATAAAGAATAACTACGATTTGTAACAATATATATGCTAGTAATATTGATTTCAACATATCTCAATGTTCAACCCCCCAAAATGTATAATCGATTTTGATTCAATAAATAAAATAAATTAAAAAAAAAAAAAAAAAGATGACTGGTAAAGGGATCTTAGCCCTGACTTGGTGTTAGTCAGCACCATGCTCTCCCAAGTGAGCCACAGGACGGTCCTCCAAGCTTCTTTTAAAATACTCCCCACGTAGTTCTGGGGTACACTTAAATTTGACTATTATGTCGTGCTGAGAAGACAGACTCAACAGATCTTAAATGACTAGTGGGATGTGCTAAGTGAAGGGTTGGGTGGAAATGCTGAGTATAATTCCCAGGTTTCTGACTTGGACAAAGGTGCAGCTGTTCATAGAGGTGAAAAGTTCAAGAGGAGAGGGAACGACTCGAAGTTCAGATTGAGACACAGTGAGTTGGAATGGAAGAAAAGGAGAAAAAAACTGTTCATCAATGTGATCCTTGAAACATTGCTTATGGGCCGGCCCTGTGGCGCACTGCTACAGTGCGCCGCTTGGGAGCCCGGTGGCGCTCCCGCCGAGGGTTTGGATCCCACATACAGACCGGTNAAAAAAAAAAAAAAGAAAGAAACATTGCTTATGATGGGCTGTTAGGGACTCTTTTATTATTCTTTGCCAGCGGTCCTGCAGGACAAACATTTCATATGGCCTGGGAGCTAGAATGGTTTCTTCATGTTTAGTTTTTTAAATTACACTTTATGATATTTAAAAATTATATGAAATTCATATTTCAGTGTGCATAAGTAAAGTTTCAATGGAACACAGCCACGCCCATTTGTGAATGCATTATTTATGGCTGCTTTCGTACTAGATAGCAGAGTTAAGCAGTTCCCATAAAGGCGGTATGGCCCACAAAACCTAAAACGTTTATTATCTGGTCTTTTATTTTTTAAAAAAAGATGACCGGTAAGGGGATCTTAACCCTTGACTTGGTGTTGTCAGCACCACACTCTCCCAACTGAGCTAACCGGCCATCCCTATATAGGGATCCGAACCCGTGGCCTTGGTGTTATCAGCACCACACTCTCCCAAGTGAGCCATGGGCCAGTCCTCTATCTGGTCTTTTATAGAAAAAGTGTGCTGACCTCAGAATCAATGAGATGTTCAGAAACTGTCTGAAAGGGCTGACCTGGTGGCGCACTGCTACAGTGCGCCACTTGGGAGCGCAGCGGCGCTCCCGCCGAGGGTTCGGATCCCACGTACAGACTGGCCGCTCACTGGCTGAGTGAGGTGCGGGCGCAACACCGAGGGTTGAGATCCCGTTGCCGGTCCCGGTCCGGTACGGGCGCGACACTGAGGGTTGCGATCCGTTGCCGGTCACGAAAAAAGACAAAAAGGGAAAAAGGAAAAAAAAAAAAAGAGAGAACTGTCTGAAAAATACATATGAAGACTTCAGCCTATGAAACTATAATCTTAAGAAAATGAAGAGCATAAAGATCTATTCCAAGAAGTCTATAAACTTTTTTAAAAAATTGCACAATAGGGGGGCTGGCCTGTGGCTCACTTGGGAGAGTGTGGTGCTGATAACACGAAGGCCATGGGTTCGGATCCCTATATAGGGATGGCCGGTTGGCTCCCTTGGGAGAGCGTGGTGCTGACAACATCAAGTCAAAGGTTAAGATCCCTTTACCGGTCATATTTTAAAAAAAGAAAGAAAGAAAGAAAATTGCAAAATACTGTTAAGTTATCCAAAAATTGGAAGTTCAAGATTGTAGCATGTCCTTTCAATGTCATACTGGGGCATTGTTTCACAAGCCCACCCAGGGATTATTTAATTATACAGCTGTTTGATTTTGCTGTTTACTATCAAGGTAAATAGGCTCTGAAATGACAAGTAGATGCTATCCAGGAGAGATGAAAAACATTTGTATCCAGTAGAAAAAGTAATCTCCAAGGTTATAATTTTTGTGTGTGTTTGTTTTGGGCAGCTGACAGGTACGGGGACCCAAACCCTTAGACCTTGGTGTTACAAAGCTGTGCTCTAACCAACTGAGCTAACCAGCCAGCCAAGGTTATAGTTTCCACTGTTCTGAAGGACAGCAGCCAGTTTTGTATCTAACCTAGTAAGCATATTCTAACATTCCTCTTTAATTGCACATCCACATTCATCTCCTCAAGGTGCATTACCATCTTCCTGAGGAGAACCCCCCTCCCTGATGAGTTAATAAATCTTAGTTACATGTTCATTCTATATTTAGATGTCACGTTTTAACTTTTTGAGAATTGTACTTTGACAATACATATGGTATGATTTCTAAAAATGTTCTAAAAGTTATGCATGGATATGTACATCTAGGTGTATGAGGTTACATAAAGAAGGGACCCAAAAGATGCCAATTCACCCACCTGGTGAAAGGGCTACCTCTGTAGGAGTTGGGGTACAGGAGAGAGACTGTGACGTCTTCCTCTGTATGCTCGGATTTGTATTACACAAATCTTTATAAGAATGTATTCATATATTGCTTGGATAATTTTTTAAATGGATTGAGCTAGGAACTTTCATATATAAAAGCTAACTGGGTTGGCCGGTTAGCTCATTTGGTTAGAGCACAGCCTTGTAACACCAAGATCAGGGATTTGGATCCCTGTACTGGCCAGCCGCCAACCCCCCCACCCCAAAACACCAACTTATTTGTATTCAAATGAGAACTGAGGAGCAAGCAATTATTTCAACAGTGGGCTCTGAGGAACTTTTATGACTTATGACAGACTGCTCAGTAAACACGGATGGTGGGTACAGGCTCTAATCCTACTCAGAGGCTGACTTCAGGTCTTGGCCTGCCTGGGACCTAAATTTTGGTGCACACAGTTGGGCAGGAGGAAATGGGGTGGCTGAGTTCAACGTCAAATCCTCTCCTCCCTCCTCATCTCCTGCTTCAATCCCTGGGAGCTTGCGAGGCCCTCCACACCATCTCTGGCTGTTTTTCTGGCTTGCTTTACTGATACCCTGGCGTTCTCACCTCTTGCATGTATGGAGACAATTGTTTCTTCGTGGCTGGCATCCATCCCTGCTTGTTCCACACGGCCTCGGGTAGAATCAGATCTTAGTTTCAGTAATGACTCCCCCACTCACTGGCTGTGAAAGCCTGAGTAAGACAATCCCTTTCTGTGCCTCAGACACGCGTGAAAAATAAGATTAATGCTCCCAGTCCCAGCTTTCTCACGGGACTTGGAATGACCGGGGTGATGGGTGTGAAAATGCTGAGCACCTGAAAGTGGCAGAAAGGGGAGCACTAGTCAGCATCAGGTCCTGGGAGAACACCTGGGAGAGGATGGAGAAGCCAGATACTCTCTGCGCCACACCTGGGCTGGGGGGCGCGGGATGAGGAAGGTACCAGGACAGCTGTGGAGCATCGGTTGCCCCTTGCCTCATCCCCATCGGGGCTGAGCAAATACTTGAAACGAGGGATCCAGCCCAGGCCTCCCCTCACCTGGCTCTCTGCGCCACACCTGGGCTGGGGGGCGCGGGATGAGGAAGGTACCAGGACAGCTGTGGAGCATCGGTTGCCCCTTGCCTTAGCTGCTCCCCATCGGGGCTGAGCAAATACTTGAAACGAGGGATCCAGCCCAGGCCTCCCCTCACCTGGGCATGCCTTCCAGCTGCACATCTGGGTTCTAATTTCTCATCTGCCTAAGACTTGCTGTGGACCTAGAACGTGCCCTCACCTTTTGAGCCCCAGTTCTTCACGTGTAGAATGTGCCCCCACTACCTCCTCTGGGGGACTGTTGAGACATGCACAAGATGCAGAGTGAAGGGTGGGAGGATGAGGGATGCTCCCTTCAGCACCATGAGCCCTCACTGGTCTGTACCTTTTACCCACTCCTCAGCAATTCAAAGCACCCCCTTCACTGATGAAACGCACCTATACTGGCTGGAATCAGCCTGTGTTCTAGAATCTTGTCCCTCCAATGTCCTCCTGGTTCTAGAATCCCACTGCTATGCCAGACAGGGCACTCTAGAACTGGAAGGGTCAGCGGCTTGCCCTGGGCTATGCCTGCTTGCACAAGCTCCCCTGTGACTTGAGCCTGTGCTGTGGCCGGTATGCGGTGGCGGGACCGCACGGCTGTGCTCTTCTTCCCACGAGGCATGGTGCTCACCGTGGCTGCGCTGATGCTCTTCTTCATCCACCTGGGCGTCTTTGCCAGCGACGTGCACAACTTCTGCGTCACCCATCACTACGACCGCATGAGCTTCCGCTTCACAGTTGTCCTGATGGTAGGCTCGGGGCAGGGACTCAAGGACTGGCTGGGGGAAGCCTAAAGGGCTGACAGAAACCCCACTGTTGTGCGAGGGAGGGGGCCACTCTCCCACTGGATGGGCCTACAGTTCTCCCAGGTGATCAGCATCTGCTGGGCTGCCATGGGGTCACTCTATGCTGAGATGACAGATGACAAGTTTCACCGCTGCTTTGCCCTGACCACCTTAAGTAAGTGGCAGGAGAATGCTAAGGGGAGGGGTGGGGGTGCTGTGGAACCCTGAAAAGTGGCAAGAAGGGGGCAGGGAAGGGTACTGGGGCTGATGGGGGCTCTCTCTGTCCAGTGCTCAATGGAGCCATGTTCTTCAACCGCCTGTCCCTGGAGTTTCTGGCCATCCAGTACCGGGAAGAGAACCACTGAGGCCTGGGGAGTGGGGACAGGGCTGAATAAGAAGAAGGAAAAGGCTGCTCCGGGTGTTTTAATAAAGTGTGTTATTTATTTCCACCTGCCAGCTCCTTTGTGGGGCAAAGGGTGGGAGACTGGAGATCTAGGGAGAAGCAGATCAGGACAAATGCTTGACCCACAGGGACTCCAGGCCCAGCCTGCAGCCACTCTGGTGGACTCGGCTCTGGGCCTGGGATCTTAGTGTCTCAGGCATGAGGGAAGGGAGCGGAGACGAAGAGCCCCCAGGCCTCCCGGCCTCCCCTCTTCAGGATCCCAGGTCCTAGGCTGGCCCAGCCTCAAGCTAGGGCTCAGGAGGGACCCACACGGATGTGAGGGTTCATGAGTGGGTCCAGGTTGGGATCGCTGTCAGCTGCAGCCCGGCCCAGGCGAGACATGAGGACCAGGAGGGCCAGGAAGCCCAGCAGCCCCAACAGTAGCAGCAGCCCCGCCCGTTGGAGCAGGGTCAGTGGCTGTTTACGAGATCCAGCCCGGCTCCTGGGGGGCCAAGGGGAAAGTCATGTCAAGCCCACAGCCCCTGGCGGCCCGCATGCCCTGCAGAGGAGCCCTGGTCACTGTCCCTGAGCTTAGCTTCCTCATCTGTACCATGGGGATGAGCACCCCTGCACCTGCCACCATATGGGGTTATTGTATAGCTCAAACCAGCTGAGGCACATGACTGTGCTCTGAAAACTAGAATGTGCGAGGCATGAGGGAGAGTTACAAAAATAGAGGACATGGTGACAGAGCAGGAAGGGGCCTCGAAGAGCCTGAGTCCAAACTTCCTGTGTAGGAGGCAAGGCGACAGCCTCACAGAGGCCACACAAAGCTTCTACTGCCCAGCTGAGGCCTCCCTGCACAGCCCCAGCTCCAGACCCTGCTATTGCCCAGAATAAGTCCCTACTGTCATGAAATCATCCCACCCAGGGGTCTCTTACTTCCTCTCCTCCCCTTCCTGGCATCCTCTCCTGCAGGGCCCCATGTACCTTAGCAGCTGGGCCAGCCAGCCCAGGGCGGGCCGGCGACGGTACTTGTCATCGTCGCAATCCCTGTGAAGGACTGGTGCCCGGACATCATCCCGTGTGTCATATACCTTCCTTGGGGCTGCGGAAGTGGAGCCACTAGCATCAACAGGCTCAGGGAAACTGGCCCCTTTTTGCAGAGGCAAAGCGTTCCAGCCCTCCCCAGTCTGACAGAGCATCTCAGAATGGTGGGAAGGTAACATCTGTGCTTGAAGTGAGGAATGGTCTCTCTGGGTGGGTGTGTGGATTCTTGAGCTCCCTCCACAAAAACCTCCCCAACCCCCTTCTGTCGTTCTTTGGCCTGGACAGTTCCCTAGCTCACCGTGAGCCAAGGGCTCAGGACTGCCCATGTGGATCACTGTGTGCTGCTCGGGCTGGCTTGGGGATGCAGGGGGCCGGGGGGCCTGGCTGCAGAAGGCTGGGGCAGCAGAGGCGCTGTCCATTTCCTCTTGTCTGGAGGTACCGCTGGCTGTGGGCAGGAAGAGAGCTGTCAGCAGAGTGGGAAGGCTGGAGCCCAAAGCAGGCGGAGACTATCATTTACCATTAAAGCTGGACCAGTCAGAGAAGTCGGAGGTGTTGAGGGGTTCAGGCTCCGGGCTCACTACCTCATCAATCTGGAAGAAAGAACCTAGGTCACCAGCCTGCCCAGTGCTGCCCCCACCCACCCACCTGGCTCAGGTAGGGCTCAGGAGAGACGGATCGTCAGACAGAGGGACTCTTACCAGAGGGAGGCCCAGTCCTGCCCGGGCCCAGTTGACTGTGGCCAGCTTCTCTCTCAATGCAGAGGCCACGGGGCCAGCCAGGTTGGTTGGGGGAAAGATGGGGCCATTGCAGCTGGGGCACTGGTAACCGGCAGGTGCTGTGTTTTGGGGTAGCTGGGTGGCACGTTCATTGAGGCAGGCCCAGTGAAAGAGATCTTAGGGCCCATGAAATAGGAGAGGAGAGATATGAAGAAGACACTTAGGACTCCCAGTCCAGCAACAGCCCCAGCCTGTTGCAGGGATGTATGGACACCTACGTGTATGCCCAGAGGTGCCTCCTTCACCTTCTCACCCCAGGTCTATCTAATCACTGTTCTCTAAGATTGCAGCCTTCTTGGGCTGGCCCATGGCTCGGGAGAGTGTGGTGCTCATAACACCAAGGCCACGGGTTCGGATCCCATATAGGGATGGCCGGTTAGCTCACTGGGTGAGCGTGGTCCTGACCACACAAAGTCAAGGGTTAAGATCCCTTTACTGGTCATCTTTAAAAAAAAAAAAAAAAGATTTCAGCCTTCTTGGCTACCACCACCTGACTAAGTCAAGGCAGATACTACCAAGCTGCTCAGCCCACAGCAGGGGGGAGGGGTGGGAAAAAATGCCACCCACCCTTTCAGTGAGTTCTCTCGGGGCCTGCACTCATCACACTTCTTAGACTAACAACTAATAAAGAACAGCTGCAGAAAAGGTTCCTAGATATACACACAGGCACACAGGTGTATGCATGTATGCCTGTACACATCCATACATCCATGGGAACAAACGCACATACATGTGCTTATCCCCACATAATCAGACATGAGTGCCATTCCCTATATCTACACTTACGGGTACGCTAGCCCTTACACATACACAACTATACACTCACATGTTTGCTATCACTCAAGCACCTTCAGCCATATGTTCTCCTGCATCCCCACAACATACCTATGTTCTTATGTTCACATACATACATTTACCCATTCACTCACCCACAAATACTAAGGAACACACTAGTACTCAGATAAAGACACGATGTGCACTAAATTCATGCAAGTATACACAACACACTCACATTGAGAAACACATACACAGAGCTGCCTTTTTGCATTAGCTCCTTCAAAAACTGGGGCTAAGGCTCTTACACCAGACTTGTCAAAGTCATGACACATGTGTCTGCTAACTTCCTCTAGCTAACGTTAACGTGGGAAACTCACTTCCTCTCTGTTTAGTCTTGGAATCAGTAATGGATTCTGGATATCTGAAAGCCCCATGTTGGTCTGGCTAGCTACTGCTCACAACCACAACCAAACCCACAAGTTTGACTGGCTCTCACTCAATCCTCCAAGATTGGCAGGGAAGGAACTAGGAACTTTAATTTTTAGGAAAGACACTTAGGCCTAGAAAAGAAAAATGACTTCCTTGAGTTTATATAGCAGGTAAGTAACCTAACAGGATTAGAATCTGGGGCTCTGGCTTCCTAAGCTTGGGGTACTCACTGTCCTGCTTTTTGACGAGGGCCTGCAAACCAGTCACCGAGGTGGGCCCTGAGGCTGCCCTGATCCCCCCAAGGTGCCCAGGCCTCACCATAGCAGATGAGGCGAGTGGTTTCCCGGCTGGCCAGGGGTATGTTGCACAGGCGGCAATTGGGGTTGTAGTCACTATCTTGGAGCCACTGCAGGTAGGACTGGACGATGCACTGGAGTGGAAGAGAGATGTCACAACTGGAGCTGGGGATCCAGGGCCTACCACCCCAAGGCCCAACTGCCTTTTTCTCTCGTCACGGAGGAGACTCATCCTTTCATTTGTTCAATCAATAAACATTTATTAAGCACATTTTGTGTGCCAAACTTCATTTTAGGGACTGGGGCTATAGCAGCAAACAAAGCAAACCAAGTCCTTGCCCTTCACAGAGCTTCTTACATTCTAGTGCAGGGGCCCTCGTGAATTTGGAAGAAGCCAATAGTGCCTGCCCACCCAGTGCCCTGCTCAGCCGCTCCCCTGAAGGCCCCACCTTGGCGTGATTGGCCACCAGGCAGTGCTCGCAGACGTTGACTCGGTGTTCGAAGCAGAACAAGTTGGTCACCTTCCTCTTGGGGCACTTGCAAAGCCCCATGGTCTACCCTGGGTAAGGGGCCTGACTTAGTAGGAAGCCAGGTTCTGGTGACTGCCACTACGCTCTCACCAGCCCAGTTCGTGTCCACTCAACTCTCCCAGACACCTCTCATATTCACCCCAACCACAAATTCCAGCCCACCGTCCCTCCTCATACCGGGCCACGCCCCACGCACAGATCTAGCCTCTGGCGACCCCTCATTCCTCCCGGATCCTTCCCCCCGCCAAGATCCTCCACCAGCGGCTCCCAGATGCCACCGGCCCCGCCTCCAGGGCTCCTCCTGAGCCCCACCCCCTCCAAGCCCCGCCCCTTCTCTACAGACCCCACTCTCCGTGTTACTGATCCGCCGCGGCACCGGTCCCGACTAGCGCGAGCGGTGGTTCGAGGCGCGGAAGGACAGAAACTGCGCTCACGGAGACTTCCCGCTCGGCTCTCTCCAGCGCCGGCCGCTCCAATTATCCCTCCGCTGCCACGTCTCTTCCGGGTGCGGCGCTCGCTGATGACGCCACCACGCCACCGGGCCACGCCTCTGCTGGACGGAAAGGAGGGGGAGGAAGGGGGGAAATCCGAGCGTAGTGGCCCGCCTATCTTCGTCACTTCCGCTTCCTCCCTAGCAGGGCGGGTAATTCGAAAGGTTCCTGCTGCAGACGCCCCTCCCGGTTGGCGCGAGTCCGGGGCGGCGGCGGCGGAGTAGGTCGAGACCGAGACTAGATATGTCTGGGAGGCGAACGCGGTCCGACGGGACCGCTCAGCGCTCTGGTGAGCGGAGCGCGCGCGGGAGAGAGGGGGCCGAGCCTCTTGGGGGAAGCAGCCCGCGAAGGCCCTCCCCCGCCATCGCCGCTGGAGGCTCTTCTCCCTGGGAAGGCGCCCCCAACGGGCTTGTTAGGAAATCTCTCGCTCTCTCCAGAACCCATTCTCTAAAGTCTACCTCTCCTATCTTTTTTCTCTTTCCAGGGCCCAGAACCCCATCCCCTACTGAGTCTCTGCGGAGGTCCCATAGGAAATCAGGCTCTGATCTCCCGAGGATCCTTCCTCAAATCTGGCCTCAGGTGAGCCCCGGGTTTCTCGGTCCCTTTTCTAGAGGCCCCTGGAGTAATGTAGAGCTCACGTTCACCCCTCTTCTCCAGCCACCCCACGCGAATCCTCCAGTCAGAAAGCCTATTGTCTTGAAGAAGATCGTGGCCCATGCTGCAGAGGTGAGGGCTAAGAAGGGGGTTGTTGGTGGGGGTTCAAAACCGGGGGCTGGCTGTGTGATCAATCGGTATTGTCCCCACAGATCCCAGCTGTCCGCTCGCCTCGCAGGAGCCCCAGGGTGAGTTCTTTTTCATCTGCGTAGTTGAGTGGAATCCAGGTCACGCTAGAGGGTTGGGGCAGGGCATACCGGCTGCTCACATCAGCCCGCGGAGGTGTTTTGCAGTATTCTGAATGTTTGCCTTTGGACACCGGCATGCATTGCCAGTCTTGATTTCTCCCGGCAGACTTAATACATTTAGCTCTTTGCGCCCTGTATATTTCTACCATTTTTCTTAGCGCTTCCTTTAAAAGTTGAGCTGTGCCCTACCTACTCTGTCTTCTTTCTAATCTATTTTGTCCTTGGTTTTTATTTATAGTTATTGTAAGATAAGTTCCGTGTATGATGTTTTTACAGTTTTAGCAGATTTTATTATCAAGGATGTTTTATTAGTAGAAAACTTGAAGATACAATGAATGAGAAATGCTAACTGCCTTTGAGGAGGTCATGGGGCTTACAGTCAAATAGGGAGAAAGACAGATGACCAAGTGATTACAACATAGTGTGCTGAGGGCTGCACTAAGGAAATACTAGATGCTATGATAGTACCTAACCCAGACCACATGGTTCAGGGAATGTTTCACAGAAGAAATTTGTGTATGTGATGTTCCTTTTTTTAAAATTGAAACATATCTGTGGAGGACAGCGTTGAATACCAATACCTGTGTGCAATACATGATGCTCAAGAAGAAACATTTAGGGCCGGCCCGATGGCGCACTGCTACAGTGTGCCACTTGGGAGTGTGGTGGCGCTCCCGCCGAGGGTTCGGATCCCACATACAGACTGGCCGCTCACTGGCTAAGCAGGGTGCGGGAGCAACACCAAGGGTTGCGATCCCGTTGCCGGTCCCGGTCCGGTACGGGCGCAACACTGAGGGTTGCGATCCATTGCCGGTCACGAAAAAAGACAAAAAAAAGGAAAAAAAAAAAAAAGAGAAGAAACATTTAAACTGCGTCTTTAAAGATAAATAGGGGTATTCTAGGCAAGCCATGTTTGCAGAGATCTGAGGTCCAAAGAAAAATCATGAGGTTTGGGGATCAGCAGCTTGTTTAGTGTGTCTGCAGTTGACTTTGTCAGGGGAGGGAGCACGCTAAGCCAAGGCAGATTCTGATGAGGCACAAAAGCAATGCTCAGGATCTTGGCCTTCATCTTTTGGTCTGTAGACAACATTTGGAGAGTTTTAAGCAACTCTGAGTGACTGAGTCCAACTTAAAGGTTTTAGAAAGATCTCTCTGAAGACTGTGTGGAAAATGGGTTGAAAAAAGGCTGTCCTGGGGCCCCAACACCAGATGGGAGGACTTGAAGTCTAGGAGTCCTGAAGCGAGATGGTGAGGGCCTAAACCAAGGGAATGACAAGGTGATTCCCTACCCCCTCCACATGACTGTCCCATTACAGAACGGGGCTCAAAGGGAACCTTTTCAGGCCTTCCCTGACCACTCTTACCCAATCACTGTCACATTTCTTTGTAATTCTCCTTAGGCCTTATCAGTATCTGATAGTATGTTTGCTTGTATGTTTGATGTCTTTCTCTCCCCTCTAAGAATAAAAGTGCCTTGAGCGCAGGGACTTCTGCTTCTCATCAGTAGCCACTCATTCTTGTTGGTTGGTAAATTCATGAGACATTGATCAGGACTAAGCTTCCAGAACCTGGGTGGCTGCTTGGCTGTAGGATATGAGGAAGCAGTCATCATGGGTAACCCCCATTCTGTTCAGCATCCCTTTTACTAAGACCTGTGGGACAGATTCTCCAGAGCTTGTAGCCAGGAAATGCTTCCCTTAATAACCTTGTATTAGACCACAAAAATCCTTGAATTTGTCCTGTTCCCTCCCTTGTCCTGGCGGCCAGAAAGCTCAGTGTCAAGTCTCAGGTACACTAATTTAGTGAGTACTTATCGAACACCTGTGACATGCAGGGCTCTGCTATAGGAGCTGGGCATAGGTGGGGTCAGCCAGGCTGATGAAGACCCCTGCTGTCATGAAGCTCACATTCTAGATGGGTGACAGAGTCAACTGCTGAATAAGCCAAAATCAGATAGTGACATACAAGAAATAAGAGAGGTCATGGTGACAGAATAACTAGCAGAGGTGAGGAAGGGCTGGTCTGGATTCCATGGTAAGGGACAGCCTCCCGGAGGAAGCAGCATTTCATCTGAGAGTGGAATTATGAGGAGCCAACGCATGAACCTCTAAATGCATGTGTCAAATTAAGCCTTTTCTGTTCACAATTTTACTGTGGCCTCTTTTTTTAAAGATGACCAGTAGGGGGATCTTAACCCTTGGTTTGGTGTTGTCAGCACCACGCTCAGCCAGTGAGCTACCCAGCCATCCCTATATAGGATCCGAACCCGTGGCCTTGGTGTTATCAGCACCACACTCTCCCGAGTGAGCCATGGGCCGGTCCCCCTTGGTTTTTCAGAGCAACACACTCTTACAGTGGCCTACAGAGCACCCTGTAACACCAACCCTCAACCCCCGTCACTTCTCAAACCTCCTCTTCAGTTCCTTCACTTCACACTTCAGCCACACTGGCCTCTTGTTCCTTGACCCTGCCTGGCACACTTTTGCCTCAGGGCTTTTGTACCTTCTGTTTCCACTGTCTAGAACACTTTTCCTCCAGCTGTCCACGTGACACACTTCCTCCAAGTTGTACCTCAAATGTCACCTTCTCAGTGAGTTCTATACTGATTGACCTTCAGCTACGTAAAATTCCCACCCACTCCCAGTACGCTATCCTATTCAGTTTTTCCTGTAGCACTTAATACCTCTCCCATTTTACATAGTTTCCTTATGGTCTGTTTTCCCCCACTAGAATGGAAGCTCCATGGCAGCAGGCGTTTTCCCTGTTTTATTCTGTGCTGTACTCCCAGAACAGTGACTGGCACAAGACAGGTGACCAATAAATCCTTATGGACATTTTAGAACAGTTATCAGCCGTGTGTCACGTGGATGTAGAGGGAAGGGGTGGAAGCACGGAGAGCAGTTAGGTTGTTGAGCTGGTCTAGAGGACACACAGGTAGGGGCTTGCGTCAGTTACAGAAGGGGCTGAATACCAGGCACGTTTGGGAAACAGCCAGCAGTACCAGCAGATGGTAGCAAGTCTCGCATTACAAAAGCAGACTCCTCAGAAGCAATGACAGATTGTTTTCTTCTCCTCCCCACACCTGTTTCAGGGTCTGATTTGTCTCTTTCGTTTTTAAAAGTGTCTCGTGGGTCCTTTTTTCCACCCTAAATCTTCTTGGGCCTTTCTGGAAGTAAGTAGTCCAACTAAGTAACAGCGAGGCGTTCTTTCTTCTGTCCTGGTGCAGATTCGTTTTTTCTTAGAGAAAGAAAACAACCCTCCTAGGAAGGAGCTTACTAAAGAGGACCTTTTCAAGACATGTAGTATCCCTGTCACCCCAGCCACCACTCCTGTGCACAACCTGAACATCAAGTCCAGCTCCAAGGAAGGAGACCCAGATGCTAGAGACTTGGAAATGTCTAAGAAAGTCAGGCGATCCTACAGCCGGCTAGAGACCCTTGGCTCTGCCTCCACCTCCACCCCAGGCCGCCGGTCCTGCTTTGGCTTTGAGGGGCTGCTAGGGGCAGAAGACTTGTCTGGAGTCTCGCCTGTAGTGTGTTCAAAGTTAATCGAGGTCCCCAGGGCCCCTGCAAAACCTTGGGCCCCAGACACAACTCTTCCTGGAATCTCCCCCCCAGTCATGAAAGAGAAACGAAAGAAGAAGAAGGTCCCGGAGATCCTGGTGAGTGAGGGGCAGGGACTTTTCTCTGCCATCACGCCATAGACACTGGGAAATGNATCCTGGTGAGTGAGGGGCAGGGACTTTTCTCTGCCATCACGCCATAGACACTGGGAAATGCGCAGGGCTGAGGCTCAGCTCTGGCTCTTTTGGGGGAAAGGCAGCACCTGCAGGGTGTGGGTGAGATGTCCCGATCCTGGTGAGTGAGGGGCAGGGACTTTTCTCTGCCATCACGCCATAGACACTGGGAAATGTGCAGGGCTGAGGCTCAGCTCTGGCTCTTTTGGGGGAAAGGCAGCACCTGCAGGGTGTGGGTGAGATGTCCTGGCCAATGTGTCCGCCTCCCCACTCACCTTCCTCCCATTTCTCTTCCCCCAGAAATCGGAGCTGGATGAGTGGGCTGCGGCCATGAATGCCGAGTTTGAAGCTGCTGAGCAATTTGATCTCCTGATTGAATGAGATGAAGTGGGGGTGCTCCTGGCCAGACTCTCCTCTTCTCCCTGTACATAGCTCTCTCTCTCTATGGAGGAGATACTTAGGTCCCCTCTCCTGGCCTTGTTACCTGTGCGTGTGCTGTTGCTGCATGTGCGGCCTGTCCTCAGAGCTTGTGCGGTGGCGGCAGCAATCTCAGTTTCAGGAAATGGGAACCACCTGACCTGGCCATACACTGGTGTCCTATCTGTAGTCCTCTTCTTCCTACCTCCCCACAGTACCGCAGCCAGCTTCCATCTGGGCCATGTACTGGGAAATAGAATCACTGGCCCAGCCAGAAGAATTAAAGGGCTGGGGACTGGAGGTGAGAGAGCCCCTCTGCTCTTGGGAAGTTCAGCTGCTCTGAACCAGCCCCAACAGGAACAGACCCCTCAGGGTGTAGCCAACCTCAGGCTCTCCTGAGTTGACTTCTGTTGGTGTCTTGGTTCCCAGCCACGAGCCCATCTATGTAAAGAGGCTTCAGGTTCTGTGGGTTTCCTCTTAGATTTTGTAGATGGTCCAGGAGAGAATTCATCAGCTGGGGGACAGTCCTATCTTTGAGGGAAAAGCTGAACATTCAGCCTGTAGAGCCTAACTAAATTTTGAAGGAGGGACAGAAGTCTTAGTTGGATCTCAGATCCTACGCATTTACTACATAGAAGTTGTGTTTTATAGTTCTGTGTTCTGCTGTTGAGATGTTTGTTAAAAGCCAGGTTGATGGAGCTCTGGCTGCCGGGGCAAAGAGGGTGCATTTCTGAGTATGGCCGCCAGTGCCGGGGACTCCAGATGACATGGAACCTGAGAATCATGGCCTCTGGGCTGGCCACCTACACAGGGCCCAGGGTGGGGCCTTACCACTCTGCCGCAGGAGTAGGAGGTGCCCCCTCTTGTCAGCCACCCTATTTCTTACAAAATAAGGTACACAGAGAAGAAAAAATTATGGGTTGAAAGGTCCCAATCCTACTAGCATTTTGCAGCTACACTTGTAAATTTCTAGAAAGTTTTCCTCATATACCATAAAGTGGCAGGGGTTGACAGCGATTTTGATTTTTTCTCTGTTACCCTCTCACATGAGAGCACTGCCTGAGGTAGGTGTTAGGAGTTGAAACGGGATGCACCTCATTGTCTCTAGGGAATTTTCCCCACCTTTCTCTCTTCTCAATACTGGTAAAAGGTGTGGTTTCAAAGCCTGCCCTGCCCACCACAACTCCCGCCAAAACCCCAGGCTGTGGCAAGTTTTGATGTTACAAATTCAGGGAAGTAGAATCTGAGAGGAGTGGGGGGAGGGGCAGTGGGTAACAGATCCTGGGAAGATGAGCGGGTGGCTCGGTATGTGAATGCAGCAGTGCAGGCCTGGTGGGCACTAATGACACCCTTTGCAAGTCCTGGGAGTCCCAGGCTATTTATTTGTTCAACACTTCAAGCTTTGTCAGACCTGAAAGCAAGCCCCCTTGCCAGGGTCAGTCCAGATGTCCCTGAGCTGGACCACACCTGAACTCTTGGGACATGCCTTAATCCTGCAGAATCAGGAGTAGCTAGACCATGTTGAGTTGATATTATCACTGCAAACTTTCTCTGTCCCTGAGGAACTAACAGCATGCAGTTTAAGGAAAAATTGGGATTTAATTTTTAAATAAAAAAACCTGATTGAAGAGTTTCTGCCTGTTTATAGACTGCTCGTTACATTGGGTCAAAGGCAGAACCAAGTGTGAAGCCCAGGATGCCAAGCCTTATTTGGGTGTGTCACCAGGGTTGTCCCTTTGTACACAAGCTGCCAGCCTGGCCTCCCTCTATAGCCCTGTGATAAGTTGTTCCCCCACCCTATGTCTGTTTTTTCTGTCTGGTCACCCCCTCCTGTCCCAGGGCAGGTGAGGCTGCTAAGATCTCCCCCAGCACCCAGGGGAGATGCCTGGGAACCGAACACCTGCTCAGGTCCAGCCCTTGTTCCTCCTTCCCTTTCAGTCTCCTTTGAAGGCACCAGTGTTCCTCACTCAGTGGCCAGCCTGGGTGCCTGTCCAGGGACACTCACAGGTGGCACCAGCCAGCCTCCCTTCCTTGTTATCCTCTGCACTTGTCCTTGTGTCCTAGTCCTCTGAAAAAATCAAGGCCATTCCTTCTCCCCAGACCTTTGGCCTCTTTCCCCCACCCAGAGGAGACAGGTCCCCACTTTTCAAGGCCACCCTTTCCACTTTGGCTTTTGGTCCAGTTTTATTGTCTGAGACCTGCTCCTCTTTTTCTCCAAGTCCTAAATGGCTTATATTTATTTTATTAACAGCAACCCAAAGAAGTCCTGACCAGTATCTATTGTCAACTGCTACTATTACTCCCACCTTTTGAGGTTAAGCTCCTTGAAAGAACCTTCTCGAGTTGCTGTCTGTGTCCTTCAGATTTATTCCCAGTGCCCTCTTCACTTCATTTATTGCTCTAACAGGTAACCAGTGACCTCCTAATGCCCAATGCTACAGACTCAGGCCTCTGCAGCCTGGGGCACCCTTGGAGCCATGGCATTGCTGGCTTTTCTTTGTTGGCTTCCCCTGAAATATCAGGACACTCGGGTTCAGTCCT
Organism: Galeopterus variegatus; assembly: GCF_000696425.1. Taxonomy (NCBI): domain Eukaryota; kingdom Metazoa; phylum Chordata; class Mammalia; order Dermoptera; family Cynocephalidae; genus Galeopterus; species Galeopterus variegatus. Next base: position 241,709 of record NW_007728110.1, on the reverse strand, counting down.
GGACCTTCTTTTCAACCTGCTTCCTCCATCTGGGTGACCACAGTTCTCTGGGCTGCCTCCTTGATCAAGACTCATCAGTCTTTCTCTTCAACTCATACCTTTGTTCTGACCTTCAAACTAGAATCCAGAACTTCTTTCTGGGCATCTCAAGTCAGAAGCCTTCTCAAACTCAGCTCACCCAACAGCTTGCCTACTCCTGTGCTCTCTGTGCCATGGGTGTCACTACAAGCCAGGAGCCTGGGGGTCATCTGCAGCTCTGTTCTCTCCCTCACTTCCCCTATCCGGCTAGCCCCAACCTCCTCAACATGCCTCCATGCCCACAGCCCCTGGACAATTGCAGGAGCCTCCTAGTGTCTCCAAACTGTCCACACTGCAGCCAGAATGAGTTTCCTAAGACACAAAATTCAATCTTAAGATCTCCTCTGCTTAAAACCTTTCAGTATAATTCCACTTCTGGGTGTAAGACCCAAAAGAATTGAAAGCAAGGATTGAAACATACTTGTACGCACATGTTCATAGCATTCAACAAGAGCCAAAAGGTGGGAACGATACAAATGTCCATTGACAGATGAATGGATAAAATGTGGTATATCCATACAAAGGAAGAATATTCAGCCTTAAAAAGGAATGAAGTTCTGATACACACTGCAACATGGATGAACTTCAAGGGCATTACGCTAAGTAACAGAGGACAAAAACTACAACTCCGTTTACATGAGCTGTCTAGAGTAGTCAATCCATAGGATCAGAAAGTAGAATGGTGGGTGTCAGGGGCTGGGGAGGGGGAATGGGGAGCTAGTGTTTAACGGGGGCAGTTTCAGTTGGGGAAGATAAAATAGTTCTGGAGATGGGTGGTGGTGATGGTTGTACAACAATGTAAATGTACTTAATGCCACTGAGCTGTACACTTAAAGTTGTTAAAATGGTAAATTTTATGCTGTGTATTTTATCACAATTAAAAAATAAGGGCTGGCTGGTTAGTTCAGTTGGTTAGAGCAAAGCCTTGTAACGCTGAGGTCAAGGGTTCAGCTCCCTGTACTGGCCAGCCACCCCCCACCCCTAAAAAAAGAAACCTTTGTTGCCTTGCCTTGTCCATATGGTTATGGCATGTTGGCTGCCCAGCATCTCAGCCTCCTGCAAGTGGGCCATCTGCAGGACCCCACTTCCTCAGTGGCAGCGAAGAGCCCAGATCCTTGCTCTCCCTGATCCCCGCAACCAGGACATGTGCATCTGGCCTGATCTCAGCCAATCAGATTCTTCACCTGGAGCTCAAGTACGTGGAAAGGAATGCCTGAGGATTCAGCATGTGACCACTGGCAGACTTGCCCTAAGGGTCACCATCATTCAGTGTGAAAAATGCTCCTGTATCACCTGGAGCTCAAGTACGTGGAAAGGAATGCCTGAGGATTCAGCATGTGACCACTGGCAGTCTTGCCCTAAGGGTCACCATCATTCAGTGTGAAAAATGCTCCTGTTGCGGCTGGTCTCCCACAGTTCCTGCCCTTTTGAGTCTGTTCTTCCTGTGACTTCTGTGACTCCCCAGTATTCTCCCAATAAACTCCTTTTCCGCTCAAATTAGCCAGTGTTTTCTGCTGTTTACAGTGCAGACCCCTAGCTGGTCCAGGGGGATCCAGACACCTTAGCAGGGCTCATGAGGACTTGGGGATGAGGCTGGTGTCATGTCTCCGTCTCGAGGCCCACAGAGCACTGCACACCTGAACCACTCCTCCAGGGCTGGCACATGGCTCACTTGGGAGAATGTGGTGCTGGTAACACCAAGCCCACGGGTTCGGATCCCATATAGGGACGGCTGGTTGGCTCACTTGGGAGAGTGTGGTGCTGACAAGACCAAGTCAAGGGTTAAGATCCACTTACCGGTCATCTTTAAAAAAAAAAAAGGCCCACTCCTCCAAGCCTTGGCCTCATCTGGCGAGTTCTGCATTGGTTAGGTCTGGCTGACGCATCACCTGTGCTCAGACTTTGCTGCCAGTGTCTAGCTGTATGACCCCAGCCAGGCAAGTTAATTGGACTCTATGCCTCAGTTTTCCTGTCTGTAAAATGGGACAATAATAACAGCTACCCCATGGTGTTTTGGTGAGAGTGAAATGAAGTAATACAAGTGCTCAGTGAACAATAGTTGTTTTCAGCTAGAACTGACTACTCCCTCCCTTTTTTACCCCTTGAGCCCCATGCAGACCTCCACCATAATATCTTTAAGCTCTATTCTGTCTGTTCCGCTCACACAGTGCCTGTGAGCCCTGATGTGGGAGGCAGAGCCATACTTGTCTCCATCTGCCAGCATCCAGGCACATCATGGAATAAATGGATGCAGTGGTCTCCTACCAGCCTGGTCAGGTCCCACCCCTCCAGCAGGAGCTGGGGGCAGGGGCTTCAGAGAGTTCAGAGACCCTCTGAGTGCCCTGGAGGGGAGGCCCAGGTGGAGTTAGGAGCAGGGTGCCTGGTGGCCTGAGCCTCCCGCAGCATGAATTCTGGTTCCACCAGTGCCAGTGTGCATGTGAGGCATGAAGCCAGCCATGTGGCTCATGCCTGCCCGCATTCCTCTGGGGGTGGACTTCACCTTCCTCTCCACAGGGCAGCTCTGTACACAGCCTATGGACCCCTGCCCCTCACCCTGGGTCCTGAGCCCCTTGGCTTGCCATCCCCTCAGATGGAGCTTTGGCTCAAGGCCCAGTGGTCCTCCCCACACGTGGGCCTAGACCAGTCTGCCTTCCCCTCATGCACTTCCACCATGTGCCTGACAAGTTGTCCAGCGCTCTGATGGCCATATGCGTGGGGGTCACTGTGACCCCAGCTTTGACTCTTCTGTGATTGTAGGCCAGTCGCTCAGCCTCCTTGAGCCTCCGTGTTCTCTTGTGAAAAGTGGGGCTGAATGCACTTTCTTCCTGAGTTGCTTTGGGGATTGTTCTCCAGGCTGATGGTCACACACAAAGCAGCTGGCAGAGCTCCCTGTGACTGATCACTAGTATCATTGTACTTGACCTGTGATTGACTCCTCAAAGGCAGAGATTCATTTCTGTGTCCTCTCGACCTTCAGGGCAGGGGCTTAAACAAAGTTAGGGCTCCATAAATGTTTATAGAGTTGAATACCCATTTTACAGGCTAGGAAATTGAGCCTGAGTGCCTGGGGCTGCTCAGCCTGTGAGCAGAAGAGCAGGACTTGAACCCCGGCTGACGGATTTTCAGTTCTGAGCTGTTTTCAGTCCAAGTCTGAATTAAGCACCTGTCTATTCTTGGCCAATGGGATCCTGAGGGGACACAAAATCATTATAGATAAAGAGTTGGAGATATAGATAAAGATAGATATATATCTATCTCCACCCAACCTCCTCACTTACTAACTGGTAACCAAAGTGAGTGACTGTGAAGCTGTTCATGCCTCCCAGTTTCCTCTGATGGGCACCAACATGTGAGCATGGTGTTAGGGTTGCCATATTTTACAAGTAAAAACACAAGATGCCAGTTAAGCTTGAATCTCAGATAAACAATTTTATTTTAGTATATAAGCATGTCCCACATCAGATAAACAGCGAATAACTTTATAGTACAAGTATGTCCCTTGCAATATTTGGGATGTGCTTATACTTAAAAAAAGGGAAATTCATTGTTTATTTGAGATTCAAATTTAACCAGGCATCCTTTATTTTATTTGGCAACTCTACATGGGATGCACTGGGATCTGGCATGTACAAACCACCGTGAGACACTGTCGCATGCACACCTTCCCCAGTATTAGCACGGTTTAGACACTCGTCACATGCAGCAGTTGTGGCTTGCCTCTCTCTTTCACTCCCAAGTCCCCTGGCTTCCCATCCCCAGTGTCTACTCCTTCCCACACTCCCAACTATGGCCAAAACAACCCACGTAGACAAATCCACAAAGTTCTTCCATGCCTCCTTGCAACCTGCGGACCACAGCCCAGGCCCTGGCCTGAGCCCTTCACCCACTCACACTGTCCCAGCAGGAGCACCCTACACCTGAACACACCATACCCTTCAGCACTGCCCTGCTCTTGCTCACACTGTCCCCTCTTCTGGATCGCCTTTCATCCTTCTCGGGCCAGGATTCCCAGCTCATTTGCGATCAGGCAGCACATCCTCAGCACGGTCTTTCTGGAGCACCCTCCTCTTGGGCTGGGGCTTTCTTTCTGTGCAGACCTCAGTTATGGCGCATCTCCCCACGCTGTGATGCATCTCCCCACGCTGTGGTCATCTACAAACCTAGGGCCTCCCCCATCCCCTGGGAACTTTTCTTGGGCAGAACCAGGTTGTCTTCACCTGTATGTTCTCTGGACCTGGCCCAAGGCCTATGCCACAGATGGGCTGATCAGCCAGTGTTTACTGGGGACCAGTGAGTGCATGAATGAATCGTATCCTATTGTGTTAGTAAATTATCTTTTACTTACCTTTTCTTACATTTGGGCCCTTTAGGCCACTTCCAGTTTTTCTTCATGGTGTAAATTGGCTACCATGGACCTTTGTGTGAATTATTTTTATTTTCTTTGGAGTCATTTCTTTAGGCCAAGTTTCCGTAGTGAAATTACCAGAGGCAAGGTTCTTGCTAGTTTTGTGGGTCTTGTAATACGCAGCCAGCTTTCCCTAGGACAGATCAAACCTGGGGACAGGGCTGCCTGCTTCTGAGCAGCTACACCAGACGAAGCTCAGCGAGTCTTGGGGTTATGGAGCCCTCTGCAGAGATGTCTGTTTACATCATGTGGACAGGGATTGTGTGATTAGGCCATCTAGAAAGGTTCAGTATAACACAGAAAGCATAATATGTAGAAGCTCTGCCACAAGCCTGCAGGTCTCTCAGGCACAGGTGGAGCTCTGTGTGAAGAAGGAACACATCTGAGGGCACCACTTGTCCTCAGATCTGGTTGTCCTATATCACTTGGCCAGCAGATGTGCAGGATTCTTAAAAATCTGAGGGTGGAAAATGTTGACAATTCTATGTATTGACTTTAGCCTTTTTGTGACTTGGGGAGAAGCTGCTATTTCAAGCTTCTTGGTGGAACTTCTCACTTCACCTCAAGAGAGGGAAATGTCCTCAGGCTCAGCCCAGCTCAGGCTCCACTGTGGACCAGTCCGAGACGGTCCTGGGAAGGGGTGTTTGCTCAGCAGAGAAAAGTAGGTTCAGATTGGCATAGAGTTGGGAGGGTGGGGGGCTGCATGGCCAAGAGCATGGCGGTAGAAATGATCCGGGATGGTCTCAGGAAGTGAGGCTCCTGGGTGGTCTGAGTAGAGGCTTGTTTGAGGGGGGCAGAAAATTAGGTGGGTTAGAAAGCAAGGGTGTAAGGGCCGGCCCGTGGCTCACTTGGGAGAGCGTGGTGCTGACAACACCAAGTCAAGGGTTAAGATCCCCTTACTGGTCATCTTTAAAAAAAAAAAAAAAAGAAAGAAAGCAAGGGTATAGATAACAGAGGGTTTTGAATGCTGTACTGGGCACTCTGCCCTTTGCTTTGTTTCTCAGTGTCCATCTGACAGGTAATTTCTACACCAAAAGTGGGAAGCATTCTCCAGTTTTTTACAAAACTTCTGTGGGATTCCTTTAGATATTGTCCTCCCCACCCCTCTCCCCCCACCTTGCATTTGCAGGGACTCAGCTCACAAAATAATGTTAGCATGTGGCTTTGGTAGGATTGCCAAATAAAATACAGGACACCCAGTTAAATTCAAATTTCAGATGAGCAATGAGTAGTTTTTTTAGTGTAAGTATATCCCAAACATTGCATGGGATATACTTATACTAAGAAGTATTCATTTTCATCTGAAATTCAAATTTAACTGGGCATCCTGTGCTGTATGTGCTAAATCTGGCAAGACTAACTCTGAGGGATCTGGCTTGCTGGGCACATCTGGGGGTGGAGGCTCCCCAGGCTGGAGGCTGGCCCAGGAAAACCAGACCAGGCTATAAAGCACAGGTAGTGGGAGGGCAGATGTGGGTCGCCAATCAGGCTTCTGTCTCCTTCAGTCTCCCGTAGGCAGACAGAGAGCCCACTCCAAGCCAGTCATGAAGCCAGTGGTGCAGCCTGTTGAGGAGCAGAAGCCCAAAGACCCTCAGGTATCCAAGCAGCCGAACACAGAGGTGACAGGAAGTGCCAGGGCCTCCCAAGGCAGAGGGCAGGGGAGGAAGGAGGGCCAGAGACACTCTTCCTCTGCTTGAGTGGAGGCCTGGACTCCCCATCACCACAGTCCACCCTCTGCTGCAGCCTCTAGCTGCTGGGAGTCCAGGCCCAGCTCTGGGACTTAGGGCCTGCAGAATGGGCACAGGATGGCTCCAGAACTGGACTGCCGTTTTACCACTCCCAGGCACACCTCCTACTACTGCTTTCCTCCATGGGGTGGGGGACATGGAGGACAGAGCCCCTGAAAGGCAGTGACATGCAGGGCATGGGAGAGGCTCTCGGGCGAGCGGTCTCATGCCACTTCAGTCATCATGGCATCTTCTCTGCAAAGCCACCTTCTCCAGAGCCAAGGCCGGCCCTGCAACTGGATCCCACCGTCACATTCCTGTTCAGACTCCTGAACACGTCTGAGCCCACCGAGCCCAAAGACCTTGAACTGTAAGTCTGTATGATTATGCGTGTGAAGTAGGGGGAGGCAGGGGCTGCTTCTCCCCCCTCACACCCCAGAACATCCAAATCTGGGCCGGGATTCAGCCCTAGGCTGGGCACCTCCATGCTGCCCACCCTTCCCCTGAACCTCTAGACCCCCTGGTCTAACCCTCCCTGCCCACCCGCTGCAGGGACTCAGAGATCCAGGAGAACCAGTACCTAGATCAGGAAGACTGGGGCCCCCAGCGAACCTCCAGGGAGATCAGGCATCTGCAGAATGATTGCGTGAGGTGAGCCAGACGGCAGGTGGGCTGACAACACTCCTACCCCGGCCAGGCCTGGTGCTCAGGTCAGGGCCCGGGGCTGATGGCTGTGGGTTTGCACCCTCACTCGACCTGCTTCCCTTCCTCCTTTCCTCTTCCTCATCTTCCACTCTGTTCTGGTGACCTCCTCCCTAGCCAGCAGTTCCCTCCACTCGCAGGGGAGCAGGACCCACCCCACAGGGGTGGGGGCCACAGCTCTTCCCTTTCAATTACCTGCATGCCCACATGCCTGACCGGCGGGCAGTCCAGTAGCTGCCTATCAGGGACCCCCACCTTTAATTGTTCATGAACTTGAGGGGTGGTTTAGTTGAGGAGGGGCATTCTCTGGTGTCAGGCTCTGGAGTGTGGGTCTGCACAATCAACGGCCACTCACCCCTCTGTGGTAATGCCAGGGCCAGAGCCCCCCACCTGGCGACAGAGCCCTGGGGTGTGGAGGGTGTGACTCCACTCCCCCAGGGCTGCACACGGGGCCCACAGCCGTGGATCTGAGTGATCTGCACTTTCATTCATGCGCAGCTGACCCAGAGAGCTCAAGCAGGGCTGGCTCCAGGGTCAACCCTCTCATAGGCCTGGAGCCACACAGAATCCTGTCACAGCCTCAACGACAGCCCAAAGGGGAGGCCAGCCCAATGCCACCCACCCCCTCACAAGGGGAACGTCCGAGGATTTCTAGCCCAGCCCATAGGATGAAGCATCCTGCCCTTCTCCTGCTGAAGAAGAGAAAAAGCGTGTTAGTCTCTCTGGGTCCCCTGCTGCGAGTCGCTCAGGAGAACAATTCCCTTCCCACCTGTGGTTTGGCCATGACAGAAAGCCTGGGCTCCTAGTGAAACATGGGCCCCAGGAGGCTGTGCCAGGTCACAAAGCTGATGCAGGAGGTCGGTGGGGGGGCTGCCTGGGACAAGAGTCTGGTGCTGAAGGGGCTTCTCTTTCAACCTTAGGCTTCGGGAGTTGCTGAACACTACCCAAGGGGACAACCTGGCCCTGGGGAAGAAGCTGCAAAACCTGGTGAGACCCTCCACCCAGGACCCCCATCTTTTGTTTCACCTCCTCCCTGCCTCCCAGCCCAGCTCTGGTGCTAGAGAAGTCTCAGGTGGTCCTGCCCAGATCGGCTACCCACCCCTGGACCTTCAACCCTTTGTTGCAGCCCACCTTGTTGTATCAAAGCCTGAAGGAGGGGGCCCGTGCCATTGAGGAGGAAGTGCGGGCCATCCAGGAAGAAGTGCAGGCCATCCATGAGGAAGCCCAAGCCTTTCCGGAGGTGGCTCTGTTGCAGGTGCATGGGCAGAAGTGTGGTGAGCAGAGAGGGGACACCTGCCCAGCCACCCACCCGAGCCCCCTGTGCCTTTGCCTGCAGCCATCCCACTCCCAGAAGGCCGCACTGCCCCTCCTGCTGCCTGACCCTCCCCACCACCACAGAAACCAAAGTCAGCCCTGGCCAGGCCTGAGGCCAGAGATTGGACACTTCCTCAGGAAGCCACTCCATCAGGTAGCTCCTCTCTAGGTCCCAGCAATAAACTTCACAGCTGAGCTGAGCTCCACCAAGTATCCATGGGGCTTGGGTAGTGAGCAGGAAGCCACCAACTCCAAACTGAGCCCGCCCCTGGTACATGCTCTGACATCCCCGCCCCCCCCGCACTTGGCCCTGATCCCCCACCCCTGCATGGACCTGCTCTCTCCCCACCTCAGAGAAGCTTCCAGTCTGGTTTTGTCAGCATCAGATAGACAATAGATGGCTCAAGGGCGATGTTCCTATGATGAGCTGGGGTGAGACTGGAAGGGGGACCACACTCCTTCCCAGGAGAATAGAGGTACCTGCCACACTCCAAAGTGCAGAAAAACACTAGGGAGGGATGGGAAGAGCCACTACCCACCTGTGACCTTGGATAAGTCCCCTCCCCTTTGTAAGTCATGGGGTGGTGGGGAGAGAGGTAGTGGGAACTCCCCAATGGGCCAACCCCTAGCACCCTCCAGGCCCGGAGATGCATCTGGATTTTGGCCATCAGGGCTTGAGGGCTTGTGCCCATCAGCTTTGCTGCCCTCAGCATCTGTTCAGCCGTGAGCAGCCTCATGGTGTCCCAGGGTTCCTAAGGTTATGAGAGAGAGAATGAGTCAAGGCAGAACTTTCAGAAACTTGTGCTCATTTAGACAGCACATTTACTAAAATTGGAAGGATACAGAGAAAATTAGCATGGCCCCTGCACAAAGATGACATGCAAATTCCCTATCTTTGCATTTTTATGTTTGCCTCCAGGTGAATCTAAACAATGCTTCTCAACGCTAGAACAGTCATCCATATGAAGATAACACTTTCCCTCTCATTGACAGGAACCAAAAATCAGATAAGAGACTTGATGGGAAGAAATTCAGATGAGCAACATGGGATCAAACACAAAATCACCAAATAACAATTATTCCACACTGAATGAGAGAGGGGACCAAAATAGAACTCTGGATTGATCCACGGGTCCAGGTGATGTGGAGCCACTGAAGGGAACACCTCCATACAGAAGTGTTAACACCACTATCTCTGCTCCATCTGGGCTTTTAATATATGGACTTTTAGTTTCTGGTGGTTGTTTTAGTCTGTTTCTGTTGCTCACAACAAAATACCTGGAACTGGGTAATTTGTAAGAAAATAAAACTTATTGCTTACAGATTTGGAGGGTGGGAAGTCCAAAGTCCAGGGAGCACATCTGGTGAGGGTCTTCTTTGGTGGTGGCTTTATAGTAACACAGTAACAGATGCCCTCAGCATCTGTTCAGCCCTCAGAACCATGCCCCTGACTGCTGTTGATAATCCATCCATTCATAGTCCTCAGAATCTAATCACCTCTTCAAGGCTCAATAACCATGATAGGATTGCCCATCGTCAACAGTTACAATGGGGATTAAGCTTCAGTACATAAAATTTAGAGGACACAAGCGCCGGCCCGTGGCTCACTCGGGAGAGTGTGGTACTGATAACACCAAGGCTGCAGGTTTCCATCCATTCATAGTCCTCAGAATCTAATCACCTCTTCAAGGCTCAATAACCATGATAGGATCGCCCATCGTCAACAGTTACAATGGGGATTAAGCTTCAGTACATAAAATTTAGAGGACACAAGGGCCGGCCCGTGGCTCACTCGGGAGAGTGTGGTACTGATAACACCAAGGCTGCAGGTTCGGATCCTATATAGGGATGTCTGGTTTGCTCACTGGCTGAGCGTGGGGCTGACAACACCAAGTCAAGGTTTAAGATCCCCTTACCGGTCATCTTTAAAAAAAAAAAAAAAAAATTTAGGGGACACAATTCAGTCCATATCAGTGGTGAAAAAAATTTTTTTTGCACAAACTTAGAAACAAATATTCTGGGCCTGCCCGTGGCTCACTTGGGAGAATGCGGTGCTGAAAACATGAAGGCTGCGGGTTCAGATCCCTATATAGGGATGGCCGGTTAGCTCACTTGGGAGAGCGTGGTGGTGACAACACCAAGTCGAGGGTTGAGATCTCCTTACCGGTCATCTTTTAAATAAAAAAAAAAAGAAAGAAAGAAACAAATATTCCTACAACTAGGCAATGAGCATGCTTCAGTTATTTTGTGTTTCTTTTTTTTTTAACTCATTAATGAGGGAAACAGCAAGATAAAAAAACCAGTTTAAAGAAAGATACAAAAAACAGACTCAACACGTAGTCAAGGGGGAAAAGAGAAGGAATCGTGAAATAAGATTATCAAATCAGATACAAAATTAATTAATATCCTGTAGGGCAATTGTTTTAAAAGTTCCATAACCCTAAGGGTTATATTACTTACTTGGGCAGACATCATTTGCTTCTAATCAGTTTTCTGTAGAGTAATCTCTAACTTCAGAGTCTAGGCCCTAATCAGTGGTAAAAGATCAATCAAGCAGAATTTCTCGGCGAATCCTCTAGGACAACAAGGAAGGGCCGGGAACGACCTTTCTGCCTTCTGCCCACTGCAGCGAGGCACCAGCCAAGAGGACAGAAATTCAGATTTGCGGCTCTTCCTCAGGCCTGGCTTGACTTACACCAGACTTCTAGAGGTCGTGCCCAGGCAAAATAACTGAGGACACGCTTGATGAGCGAAGATTCGATGATTTCCCAGCCTCAGGCCGAGATGGGCTGAGCTAAGATCTCTGACTTAGCAGCCCACTTCTTCCAAGGTCCCACACTCCTCACCTGATGGCTGTAGGGGTCCCAGACCTCCCCCACCACCCACTTCCTGACCAGTCCTTGACCAGTGACCCAGCTGCACAAACAGCTGGAACCATCTGATACTAAGGTTGACCAGGGATAGTTGGATCAACAGCTAAATGGTCAAATCAATTTACCCACTTAATGACTTTTATCAACAAGATATAGTTACCAGCATGGTCCCACTGAGCCTGCCTCCTCTAGAAGCCCCTCGGCCTAGGAAAGTGAGGGAGTGTGGTTACATTAATACTGCTCAGCTGCAGGAAATTGATTCTATTACAGAGTCCCCTCTCCGGTTATCTCTAAACCACAGAAGTGCTTACAGATGTCTCAAATGCATCCTGACCATGGTCCTGAGGCCCAGGACCCCAGCATTGTGCTATCCTGAGCTCAGTCCCTCCGGCCACTCCTGTAGGTGCTTTGTTTGAGCAGTACCAGCCCAGCGGTCCCTCTCAAGAGGCCCCACAGCAAAGCTGTGCAGGCATCAGGGTGTTACCAAGTCTTTTAATTCACACTCACAGTTGCCCCCAGATCTACTAGACAAAAGAGGCTGCCGTATCAGTCACAAGTTGCCCCCAGATCTTCCGGGCCTCTCTGTCATCAAGGTGCTAGGCTGGGTTGCCAAACCAGTCCCCTCTGTCCCCCATGGAACCACCTCTCTTGTGAGGTGCAGAATGGGGTGCCTGTGTACTACCCAGTGACTGAGAGGTGGGACCAGCTTTGTGAACAAGAGTGCAGGAGCTGCAGCCTTGCTCTCCACATTCTAATCTCAGCTCCACCATTTGCTAGCTTGTGTGACGATGACTGAGCCACTGGACATGCTTGTTTATCTGCAACATGGGTTGATCATAGTGCCCACCTTAGAGGGTTCTTGGGAGACCGAATGATTTGGTGTGGATTTGGTGCAGTGTTAGCTTCAGAAAGTGTTGGTGATTATTATCTGACCTCCAATAGATCTACCCAGGTCCCTAACAGGCTTCAGAGGCCCAGCAGAAGCAGCTTTGAGTACCTGCTCCCTGCAGACTCCCTGCTGTGCCTAAAGGTCCTGATGTTCCTGCCTGAGAGGGTGACCAGAGCCTGCAGACTGCCAGCGTCATCCTTTGGAAAGCTCCAGCCCTGGAGGTTTGTCAGATCCTGCATACCTCTCTCCTGAGGGCACCTGCACCTCTGCTATGTAGGCGTCCCACCCACAGCGACTCAACAATCCCACTGGGGCTTACCCAGATGGGGTCTGTTTCCCAGGGGTTCTGTGCCCACCGTTTGTATCTCCTGTTGTTGCCCTGGCCACTCCTTGGACACCAGACAGCTGGAGCAGCGTTGGGGAGCTGTGATCCACAAATACTCTCCGAGTGTCTCCTTCGTGCCAGGAACTGCTCTGGGCTCTGAGGCTTCAGGCGTGAATAAAACAAAGAGCCCTGCCCTGTAGAACTCACACTCCTGGAGGGGAGACAAGAAATAGTGCACGAGTTAGCTGCTGATGGATGCGATGGAGAGAAATGAAGCCACGGAGGGAAGAGGGAGACTGAGGGAGGGAAGGAATGCGATTTTAGTTAGAGGGGTCTGGGGGGATCTTGTTGAGACGTGAAGTTTGAGCAAAGACAGGAAGGGCCTGAGGAAGTGCGCCCTGTGGATAGCTGGGGAACAGTGTTCCAGGGAGCCAGAGCAGCCAACAGGAGCCTGCCTGGCAGGTTCAGGGTAGCTGGAGGCCAGAGTGGCTGCAGCAGTGAGGTCAGGGCCGTGAAGAGCTCCATGGCCATCATAGTGACATTGTCATTCTGGGTGAAATGGTAGCCTTAGAGGGCCGTGTGCATCATCGTGACATGACCCAACTTGTGCTTTACAAAGATTGCTCTGACTGCTGTGTGGAGAAGGGACTGAAGGGGACAATGAAATCAGAGTGACCAGTTAAGAGGCTATTGCAATAATCTGGGGAAAGATGATGGAGTCTTGGGCCAGGATGGATTCCGGACTTATTCTGAAATTACAGCCAACATGATTTACTGATAGGCTGGAGGCAGAGTGTGAGAGAAAGGGGAGTAAAAACATAACTCCATGATTTTTGGCCTGGGCGAATAGAAGGCTGGAGCTGCCGTTAATGAAAGCGGAGCCCATGGGAGCAGGAGGTTTGAGGAGGAAGATCAGGAGCTTAATTTTGGGCATGTTGAACATGAGATGCCTCTTTTTTTTTCCTTTTTTAGCGACTGCCTGGTCTGGGGATCCAAACCCTTGACTTCGGTGTTATAACACTGTGTTCTAACCAGCTGAGCTCAGCAACCAGCCCTGAAATGCCCTTGATTGCCCAAGTGTGGGTATAAAGTAGGAAGCTGGAAATACAAGACTAGAGTTCAGGGGATAGGTTCACACTGGAGACATACATTTGTAGGTTTTTTTTTTTTAAAAGATGACCGGTAAGGGGATCTTAACCCTTGACTTGGTGTTGTCAGCACCACGCTCAGCCAGTGAGCGAACCGGCCATCCCTATGTGGGATCCGAACCCGGGGCCTTGGTGTTATCAGCACCGCACTCTACTGAGTGAGCCACGGGCCGGCCCCCATTTGTAGGTTTTCAATCTATATTTATATTGGTCATTTGTATTGGTTATCTATTGCCGTATAACAAATTACTCTGAAACATAGTGGCTTAAAACCATAAACATTTATTATCTCAAAGTTTCCACAGGTGAGAAACTTGCAAGAGGTTTGGTTAGGTGGTCCTGGTTCAGAGTCTGTCATGAGGTTGCAGTTGAGATGTCAGCTGGGGCTACAATCATCTGAAGGCTTGGCTGTCACTGAGGACCCAGCTCCAAGGTGGCTCACTCATAGGGCTGGCAAGCTAGTTGTCTGCTGGCAGGAAGCTTCAGCTTTGCACTGTGTGGCCTGTCTACAGGGTTGCTTGAAGTATCCTCACAACATGGCATCTGGCAAGTAATCCAAGGGAGAGCCAGGCAGAAGCCAACCGTGTCTTTTATGACCTAACCTTGGAAGTCAGATTCTATAATTTCTGCAGTATCCTCTGGGGCCATCTTGGAGGCTGACCACCACAGTATATAAAGCCATGATCTATTGAGATCACCTAGGGTATAGACAGAGAAGAGAGCCAAGGCCCACACCCTGGGCACTCTGATACTAAGAGGTCAGTAGATAAAGAGTTCCCAACAAAGGAGACTGGAAAGTAGCAACTGAAAAGGTGGGAGGGACACCAGGTGAGTCTGAGGTCCTAGAAGCCAAGAGCCCCAAGTGTTTGAGGAGGACAGGGTGATCAGTTGTGACGAATGCTGCTGCCAGGTCAATCAAGAAGAAGAGGACAGGCTGGCTGGATAGTTCAGTTGGTTAGAGATCAGCCTTATAACCCCAAAATTACAAGTTCAGATCCATTTACTGGCCAGCTGTCACCCTGCAACAAAAAAAGACAGAATTGGGCCGGCCCGTGGCTCACTCGGTAGAGTGCGGTGCTGATAACACCAAGGCCATGG
>NW_007728110.1:209153-226926 GCF_000696425.1 Galeopterus variegatus | reverse complement strand
ACGCTCACCCAGTGAGCGAACCGGCCATCCCTATATGGGATCTGAACCCGTGGCCTTGGTGCTATCAGCACCGCACTCTCCCGAGTGAGCCACGGGTCGGCCCAAAGTTGACCTTTTCAAGAGCAGTTTTCGTGGAGTGATGGGGAGAGCCTGCATGGGTGGGGCTTCAGGAGGACTTGGAGACAAACACAGACTTCCAAGGAGTTTTATCATAAAAGAGGGCAGAAAAATGGAACAGTTACTGGAGGAGCAAGTGAGATTCAGAGATTTTTTTAAGAGTGATGTTAAATACCATAAATAGATGTTTAAGGTGAATGGAAACCATCTACTAAAGAAAAAAGTGGAGGAGTAGGAGAGGGTGGGGGGACCTGCTGGAGTCACATCCTGAGTAGTGAGGGGTGCTGGGCACCAGTGCTCAGGGGAGAGGCTGGCCTCCGATGGAGGCATGAACTATTCGTCATAGTAACAGGAGAGAGGGCCAAGGAGGGGCGGGGGGTGTGAGCTCGAGTGGTAGAACTTTCCTTTGATTGCCTCTAATTTTCTCAGTGAAGTGGGGAACACGGTCATCCACTGAGAGTGGGGTTGGGGAGAATGTGCTAGAGGCTTGAGAAAAGATGAGAGGGTATAAATTAGTCATCTAGATGCATGGGCGAGTCAGTGGACCAGCGGAAGACAGGATTGCCAGGCAGTGTCGAGGGTCTGCCTGAGGTCTGTGATCATAAATTTAAAGCACCATCAGCAAGGTCGTGTGACTCTGCAGGCACATTCAGGGGCACAGTGTGGACGGAGAGTGAGTCAGATGTAACCAAGATGGGCTTTTCCCCAGTGAAGGTGCCCAAAGCAGAGGATCAAGGAGGCTTAGAGGGCTTCAACGGCCTCGAACTGGGCCAGCAGGAAGGTGAGTATACATGGAAGGTGAAGAGGAGTGGAAGGAGCTGGCCCCATGGGTTGGTGGTCCTGGAGGACTGAAGAGCCCTTGGAGTCAGACTGGTTGAGAGGGAAAATGAGAAGGTGGTCACATGCTTTAGCTACCTGAAGTGATTTCCATCAACACCCACCATCCAGAATGGTCAGGGAGAGGCCACATCACCCACCCGGCCGAGATGGGTAGGAAAATTAACCAAGTTAATGTCTGGTGCCTTCAGCTGTGTGGACACTGACTCCAACAGCCTGAGCTGATTTCTTGTGTGTAGCACATACAGATGTTTCCACACTCCCAGGTGTAAACCACACTCACAGCAGAGTCACACACTCAGATGTCATCACACACACAGATGTCACACATGCTTGTCCAGGTGTCCTGTCTGTTTATCTTTCTTGTTGTTGTTGTTGCTGTTGTTTTGGCAGCTGGCTGGTACAGGGATTAAACCCTGGACCTTGGTGTTATCAGCACCATGCTCCAACCAATTGAACTAACCGACCAGCCCCAGGTGTCCTGTCTGTGACTTCATGTGTTCAAGGAGCTAAATCCTTCCAGGAGGGGGTGGGACTAGACCGTGGGGCTGCTGCCTCATGGTGCACATCTGTTCCTTAACTTATCAGCTGACCTTGGTATCCTGCTGCCTGCCTGGTAGTGACAGCCCTACCATGTCCTCATAAGGAATGTGTATGCTCCCCACACTGATGGGCTTCTGATAAGATCCAAGGTCATATTCTGGGCGCTGATAATCACCTTGTCGAGAACTTTGACTTCCTGGTGCACCTCCCTGAAGTCACTGGTCACACCACACCCCCTCCCACCCATCCCTGGTCCTCCGATGCTGACCCTCCTGATCAGCAGCACAAGGGGAGATGGGCACGGGGGTTGGGGCAGGAGGTGCTGGACCAATGGGGTTGTGAGCAGGAAGGGGGCTGATCTGCAAGGGGGCTGTGAAATCACACACACACACACACACACACACACACACACACACACACACACACAAGTCCACCAGGGCCCAGCCCACCCAGCTCTTCAGGCATCTTTGGGCCAATCAATGGGCTGCAACCTGGCTGAGCAGAGTCAAAGTAGGATAGGACATGAGAGGGTGGGAGGAGCCATAGCTTGAGACCTGGGGACCTTCCCAGCCTTGCCTGGCTCTGTGAGGTCTGGAAGAGGCTCAGTACTTGTGCTGAGTACTTGGTGTGCCACCTTCCCTCTCAGCCTTTGCACATGCTAGGCCATCTGCTCGGAGGGCTTCCCTTTACCTTCCCTGCATGTCAAATGCCTTCTCATCTTGGGTGGACTCCCTCAAATGTTCCCCCCAAGACAGAATTCTTCATTCTCCACTGGGAGCACGGTGGTCCTACCTCTGTAGGGCACTCAGAATGAACAATGCTTGCATGTGTGAGTGAAGGAGTGAATGCATGGATGGATGGACAGATGGGAGGGTGGGTGGATGGTGGACAGACGGATGGATGAATGGATGGATTCCAGACAGGGCCAGGGAGTGGAGGAAGAAGTCACCTTGCCAAGTAAGTGTGGACTTCCTTGCTGTATTCTCTGGAACAGAACTCTCTTCAAGAGTTCCATCTCCTCCCATAAACTGGGACCCCTTTAGGACAGATGCAGAATATTATTCTGTGTCCCTCTTCTTCTTTTAGCTCTAGGCTTTGTGTTTTAGGGGATCTGATGAGGGGGGAGTGACTAAAATTTACTGAACTCCACTGCACGGCACTAGATATTTCTACAGAGGCAATCTTGTTTAATGAAAACAGCACCATGGTTTTGTGAAGTAGTTTTTACTATGCCCATTTTGCAAGCTAAGAAAATAGGCTTAGAGAACTAAGCAAATTGCCCAAGTTGCACAGTTTATGTCAGCAAGAATGGGATTTGAACTCAAAATCTGTTCAAACACACAGGGCTAGATGTGGCTGGAGATCAGATGACACAAGGGAGACACAGCAGTGATGGTGGCAGTAGGCACAGCCTTGCTCTGGACAGAGGACCTCTGAGTTCCAGTCCCGGCTTGGCCTGTGTTTTACTGGGAAACCCCAGGTGAGACCCTTCTCTCTTTGGGCCTCAGTGTCCCATGGTGGACTTGATGTCCTTGGAGATCCTCTCAGGTGAATGATGCAGCTCCTGGATGCCACTGCGGGATGTCCCTTTACTCTCCCTGAAAGCTGGGGCAAAGGGCAATGCCACCATGGGGTAATGGTTAACTAGGCCCGACACCCCATCTAAAAGGAGGCCCTAATCGGGGCCATCCCAGCCAGCCAGGATTCTACAGGATGCAAAGTTTGAAGGTGCTGGGGCTGGGGGTGGGAGCTGCTGCCCTCCTGGGGCTGGGGATCATCCTGGGCCACTTTGCCATCCCCAAAGGGTCCAACCAGCCAGACCCCCAGGACCTGGACCTGGAGATCCTTGAGACTGTCATGAGACAACTGGATGCCAGCAGGATGCGGGAGGACCTCAGGTGAGAGCAGCTCTGCCTGCTGTTCCTGTCTGCACAGGCCCCTCCCTGATGCCAGCCCTACCCTCCCTGTGCCCTCTGCAGAGAACTCTCCAGGGAGCCACACCTGTCCTCCAGCCCCCGCGATGAGGCCCTGGTGCAGCTGCTGCTGCAACGCTGGAGGGACCCAGTGTCAGGCCTGGATGCGGCCGAGGCCCCCCAATATGAGGTGCTGCTGTCCTTTCCCAGCCAGGAGCAGCCCAACCTCGTGGAAGTCGGTGAGGTCCTGCCCAGGCTGGGGAATGCCTGGGGACAAGGGTGGGGAAGCTGCTAGCCCTGACACTGCCAACCCTCCACAGTGGGCCCCACTGGGGACATCCTCCATACCTGCCGCCAGAGAGAGGAGGACTTGACTGGAGAGCAGGGGGGGCCCGATGTGGTGCCACCCTACGCTGCCTATGGTCCCCCTGGAACCCCACAGGTGGGCTTGGAACCCCCTCCCCTGTTGCCATGACCCAGCCCCCCTGGTTCCCACCCAGGCTTCTCCCCACCCTGACCCAGGGGCATGAGGAGAAGCACCTCGACTGAGGCCCAGTGACCCCCCCATCCAAATTTACTCACATCCACACTCCATTGGTGCTCCTTTCCTCCATCACTTAGTCATTCGGCAAACACTAGTGGCCCCTGCTCAAGGCCAGGCCTGTTTCAGGGTGCCCGGACACAGAGGAAACCAGGGGTGACAGTCCTTGGGGAGCTGAGGTGGGGAAACAGAATCTAAATCCTTCCTCCTGCCACCCAGCCTTCCCGCCCCTCCCCCACCCACTCTTTGCTGAGCCCAGCTCTAAGGATTACCTCCTCTTGGGACTAGGGCCTGCTCGTCTATGCCAACCAGGGCACGGAAGAAGACTTTAAGGAGCTACAGATTCGGGGCATCAAACTCGAAGGCACCATTGCCCTGACTCGCTACGGGGGTGCAGGGCGTGGGGCCAAGGTAAGCAGCAGCCCCAGTGCAGGGGCCTGCGTGGGGACAAGGCCTGGCAGTGGTGGGGGGAGGGGGTAGGAGCAGTGTGGGGGCCAAGCCTTGGGTGTGGGGCAGGAGAGGTGAGCTCTGCTCCGAGCTGTGCCACTGATGGTTGTGTGGCCTCGGGTGCCTCCCCCAAACCCTCTGAGCCTTCGGAAAGGAAGAGATTGGGCAAAATTTTCAGCGTTGATATTCTGGGAGTCTCAGTCCTCCCATGAGGTAGTTCTTCTGAATATTCAACTTATATCCCTCCTGTTGCCCTCACCCCACCATTTCTTTTTTTTTTTTTTTAAAGGATGACCGTTAAGGGGATCTCAACCCTTGGCCTGGTGTTGTCAGCACCACGCTCACCCATTGAGCAAACCGGCCATCCCTATATAGGATCCGAACCCGTGGCCTTGGTGTTATCAGCACCGCACTCTCCCGAGTGAGCCACAGGCCGGCCCTCCCACCATTTCTTTTCAATCAAAATTTGTGACAAGGAGCATGGGGCTGATAACACCAAGGTCAAGTGTTCAGGTCTCCGGACTGGCAAGAAAAAAAAGTTGTGACTGGGTATTACATGTTTATGGTTTAAAAAACTTAAAAACATTTTTTTGATATAGAAAGGTATAAAATGAGAGGGGGAAATGAAGAGTTATTTTTTTAATGGGCACGGAGTTTCAGATTTTCAGGATGAAAAGAGCTCTGGGACGGGTGGAGGTGACGGTCACACAGCAACACAAATGTGCTCCTCGCCACGGAACTGCGCGCTCCGAAGTGGTGGAGATGGTCAGTCTTGGGTTAGGTGTATTTTACTGCAATTAAAAACAAAAGTGTTGGGCTGGCCCGTGGCTCACTCGGGAGAGTGCGGTGCTGATAACACCAAGGCCCCGGGTTCGGATCCCATATAGGGATGGCCGGTTCACTCACTGGGTGAGCGTGGTGCTGACAACACCAAGTCAAGGGTTAAGATCCCCTTACCGGTCATCTTTTTAAAAAAAAAAAAGTGTCCAGGAAAGAAACAGAAAAGGAGAGAATGTAAGGAGGAAGAGAATGTAAGGAGGAAAAAAAAGGGGGGGAAGCAAGCGTAGTAAAAATATACAGATTATAAAATTTCCATTTAAAAAAAAAAGGTTAAAAAGAGGCCGGCCCGTGGCTCACTGGCTGGGCGTGGTGCTGACAACACCAAGTCAGGGGTTAGGATCCCCTCACCGGTCATCTTTAAAAAAAAAAAAAAAAAAAGGTTAAAAAAAACTTTTTAAGAAGCATGTACAAATGTATATTCTTATCCCTCTTCCTCCCTGGCTTTTTTTTTTTTTTTTTTAAAAGATGACCGGTAAGGGGATCTTAACCCTTGACTTGGTGTTGTTAGCACCATGCTCACCCAGTGAGCTAACCGGCCATCCCTATGTGGGATCCGAACCCTTGGCCTTGGTGTTATCAGCACCGCACTCTCCCGAGTGAGCCACAGGGCCGGCCCCTCCCTGGCTTTTCTACATAGAAGTAGCCCCAGCATCCATGGCTCTGAGCTGTGCTTTTTCACCTAATACATCCTGGAGATCATTCTTTTTTTTTTTTTTTTTTTAAAGATGACCGGTAAGGGGATCTTAACCCTTGACTTGGTGTTGTCAGCACCACGCTCACCCAGTGAGCGAACCGGCCATCCCTATGTGGGATCCGAACCCGGGGCCTTGGTGTTATTAGCACCGCACTCTACTGAGTGAGCCACAGGCCGGCCCTATTCTTTTTTTTTTAGGGTACTGTTTTGTTTGCACTGTGCTACAATGCACATAACATAAAATTCACCATCTTAACCATTTTTATGTGTACAATGCAGTGGCATTAAGTACATGAACAACATTAAACATCTCCAGGATCCATTTCAGGACCTCTTCATTATTTCAAACAGAAACTCTCTATCCATTTAACCATAACCCCCACCCCACCCTGGCCCTGGTAACCTCTATCCTACTGGGTGTCCCTGTGAATTTGCTTATTCTCAAAACCTCGTATAAATGAAATCATAAAATATTTGTTATTTTGTGTCTGGCTTATTTCACTTAGCATAATGTCTTCAAGGTTCATTAATATTGTATCAGAGTTTTATTCCTTTTTAAGGCTGCATACTATTTCATTGTTTATTATATCCCATATTTCATTTATCTGTTGATCTGTTGATGGACACGTGGGTTGTTTCCACCTTTTAGCTATTGAGAATAATGCTGCTGTGAACATGGCTGTACAAGTACCTCCTTGTTTTTCTATGCTGTTGCAAAGTGCTCCGCTGCAGACGTCCTTGACTATTGGACCACATCCCACTGATAGGCATCGGCTTGGCTATGCCCCACAATCTCTTGTGGTTGCAAGCAGCACCACCGTGAATGACTTGTGCAAACATCATCTTGCCTGTGGGAAGACAGATCTATCCTGGCTTCCACCATAGAGGAGGGAAGAAGAGGACAGAATGCGTTCTGTCCCTGTCCCTCCCCTACACACAGCTTCCTCTGCCTCCTGCAGGCCGTGAACGCTGCCAAGCATGGGGTGGCCGGGGTGCTGGTGTACACAGACCCCGCTGACATCAACGACGGGCTGAGCTTACCCAACGAGACCTTTCCGAACTCCTGGCACCTGCCTCCCTCGGGGGTGGAGCGAGGCTCCTACTACGAGTATTTTGGGGACCCCCTGACTCCCTACCTTCCAGCCAAACCCTCTTCCTTCCGCCTGGACCTTACTAATGTCTCCGGATTTCCCCCAATTCCCACACAGCCCATTGGCTTCCAGGATGCAAAAGACCTGCTCTGGTGAGCCTGTCCTGGAGGCCTCCTGCCCATCCCCCGCTGGCCCCCAAACTTCAACCCCTGCACCCACATTTACTCTAAAGGGGCTCTCCCTCTTCCCCAGTAACCTCAATGGAACCTCGGCCCTGGCCACCTGGCAGGGAGCACTGGGCTGTGACTACAAGTTGGGGCCTGGCTTCCGGGCCGATGGTGACTTCTCAGCAGACAGGTAAGGGGGGCCCACTTCTCCCTCCGTCGCCCTCTCTCCCCAAGCTCTCCTCTCCCCTCCCGTTGTTTCCCTTCTCTTATGCTGGGTTTTCCGTCTTCCCACCTCAGGCCTGCCCTTCCTCTTCCTTCTTTCTCCCAACCCCTCCCTTGACCCCCAAATATCTGTCATGTCTTTGGGGAAGTCTGTGAACAGCTGTGTGGCCTGCAAGGTCCTGTGGGGGTCTTCTTTGCCCCTCCCACCTCATTTCAAACCTCCACCCTCCAGCCACTCCCTCTCTTGACCATGCCAAGCTCGTTCCCAGCTCGGGGCCCGTGCCAGCTCCCCCCCCACCCGCAGTACCCCCCGGCCACCAGCTGTCCTCTCCTCCCAGGCCCCTCACCTGTGGTTATTCACTTCCTCATGGTTTGTCTTGCTCAGAAGAGGGAGGTCCTGTGAGGGCTGGTCCACATCTGTCACTTTCATTGTCCAGAGCCTAGTAAGGTGCTGGGCATGCACTAAGTACCCAATAAGCACTTACTAAGTGAGCTAGTGAAAGAATTAGAATCAGAAGAACGGGGCTGCCTTGCTGCCTCTCTTCGTACTTCTGGGCAAGTGATGTTGCCATGGGCCTCAGTTTCTCCTACTGAAACTTGGGTGGGAGGCAGTGGGCAGGGCAAAGACTCTTGTCACACCCTCCCCCCTCCCCAGCCAGGTGAAAGTGAGTGTCTACAATCGCCTGGAGCTGAGGAACTCCTCCAATGTCCTGGGCATCATCCGCGGAGCTGTGGAGCCTGGTGAGCCCCTCGTCGCACCCACCATGCCCAAGGACTCTGCCCTGCTCTGAGCGCCCTGCCACTCCCACTCTGTCCTCACGGGGACCTGCCTGGGCCACAGCCCAGGCCACTGACCCCACCTGTCCTCCCTCTGGTTTCCTGCCTCTCTGTTCCTCTGGCCAGACCGCTATGTGCTGTATGGAAACCACCGGGACAGCTGGGTACATGGGGCTGTGGACCCCAGCAGCGGCACCGCTGTCCTCCTGGAGGTCTCCCGTGTCCTGGGGACCCTGCTGAAGAAAGGTGAGGCAGCCCCCTGCCTTGGTTCAGGAACTCTCCTTTCTGAGCTTGTGGCTGTCCTGTCCCACCTCCTCTCCCTCTTCTTCATGGCCCTCTTGTGCCACGTCTGAGGGCCCTGGGGGCAGAGACACATGGGCCAGCAGCCGGGGCCTGGAGTAGTCCCATGTGGTACAGGGAATGGGCTGGTGATTGTTTGCAGCAGCTTCTGAGAGCCTCCTGTGTGCCAGATGGAGCCCCACACTGCCATGAATGAGGCAGTGCCCAGGCTCTGCCCTTGGGGAACTTCAGCCCAGTTGGGGCAGGGATGACAGACAATTGTTAATCAACAAATGTGTCTCATGTGCCTGCTATGTGCCAGCCCAATTGGAGGGAGGTCTCTCTGTGGAGGTGGCACTTCAAGGTGCCAGTGCTCTAGGGAGTGGGAGAGCCAGCAGGCAGCGGCTGGAAAGGGGGCTGGCGGGGCAGATCTAGGCCACAGTGGCCTGCAGCCCAAGCAAGGAGTCTGGAGTTTGATCCTAGGATGGTGGGAAGCTGGCAAATTATTTTAATCAGGAGAGTGACATGACGGAGTCCAAATTCCAAATGGCTTCCTGTGCTACGGTGGGGAAGGGGCCTGCATGGAGGGACCAGTTAGAGGCCTTGTCGCCCTCGGGGCTGGGGGCATCATGGGGTTTGGACCAGGGTGGGGGCAGTGGGGAGGACAGTCTGCTGGCCACAGAGGTGAGGGACAGGACAAGTGGAGGGCTCTGGTGTAAGCCACTCCATGGATGGCAGGCCATTTATGAAAAACACAACAGATCTAGGAAAAATGAATTTTGTTCTTTATTTTTTTTAAAAAAAGATGACCGGTAAGGGGATCTTAACCCTTGGCTTGGTGTTGTCAGCACCGCACTCTCCCGAGTGAGCCATGGGCCGGCCCGAATTTGGTTCCTTTTTTTTTTTTTTTTCCTTTTTGTCCTTTTTCGTGACCGGCAACAGACCGCAACCCTCAGTGTCGCGCCCGTACCAGACCGGGACCGGCAATGGGATCGCAACCCTCGGTGCTGCGCTGGCACCTCGCTCAGCCAGTGAGCAGCCGGTCTGTATGTGGGATCCGAACCCTCGGCAGGAGGGCCGCCGCGCTCTCAAGCGGCGCACTGTAGCAGTGCACCACCGGGCCGGCCCTTCCGAATTTGGTTCTTTACATATCAATTTCTCTCTGTCTCTCTTTTAAAATTGTAAAATATACATAACGAAATTGACCAGTTTTACAATTTCACATTTTTTTTTTTTTTGGCAGCCGGCTGGCACGTGGATCTGAATCCTTATCCTTTGTGTTACAAGGCGGTGCTCTAACCAGCTGAGTAACTGGCCAGCCCACTTTTCCATGTTAGGTGTTCAGTTTAGTATCATTAAGTACATTCACAACGTTGCACAACCATCATCACCGCCATCCATCTCCATAACTCTCCCCATCTCTCATTACACATAACATCCTGAAATTATAACTATGGAATTTGAACTGATACCAACTTAACTCTAATCGCACACAAAAACTCGACTCCTGTCAAGCTCCACCCCCATCCCTTTTATGTTATTGATGTCACAATTACATCTTTATACATTGTGTGCCCATTCACGTATTAATTTTGAGGTGCCCAGGAGACAGTTGGGGAAGAGGGCCAGCGGGCAGTGGGAGGTGGCGGTCTCCAGGTCAGAAAGGAGCCTTGGGAGATGAACCGGGCAGCGGGAAGAGGAAATGGTGCGTGAACCACAGGCGTGGCTGAGGCCAACTGAGAGGGGGCGGGGGACGAGCTTGTTGTGGAGAGAGGCTGGGCTTTTGACCTTACTCCGAAAAAAGACAAAAAGGAAAAAAAAAAAAAAAGGAGCCTTGGGAGATGAACCGGGCAGCGGGAAGAGGAAATGGTGCGTGAACCACAGGCGTGGCTGAGGCCAACTGAGAGGGGGCGGGGGACGAGCTTGTTGTGGAGAGAGGCTGGGCTTTTGACCTTACTCCGAAAAAAGACAAAAAGGAAAAAAAAAAAAAAAGGAGCCTTGGGAGATGAACCGGGCAGCGGGAAGAGGAAATGGTGCGTGAACCACAGGCGTGGCTGAGGCCAACTGAGAGGGGGCGGGGGACGAGCTTGTTGTGGAGAGAGGCTGGGCTTTTGACCTTACTCCGAAAAAAGACAAAAAGGAAAAAAAAAAAAAAAGGAGCCTTGGGAGATGAACCGGGCAGCGGGAAGAGGAAATGGTGCGTGAACCACAGGCGTGGCTGAGGCCAACTGAGAGGGGGCGGGGGACGAGCTTGTTGTGGAGAGAGGCTGGGCTTTTGACCTTACTCCGAAAAAAGACAAAAAGGAAAAAAAAAAAAAAAAGAAAGGAGCCTTGGGAGATGAACCGGGCAGCGGGAAGAGGAAATGGTGCGTGAACAACAGGCGTGGCTGAGGCCAACTGAGAGGGGGCGGTGGACGAGCTTGTTGTGGAGAGAGGCTGGGCTTTTGACCTTACTCCCTTTGATACTGCGGGAATTCCTGTCTTTTTTATTTGTTTAAATGTTTTATTTTGAAATAATTTCACACTTAGCAAAGTTGCAAAAATAGTACAAAGATGCCTCGTACACCCTTCGTCCAGATACTTCTGATATTGGTCTTACCATGTATGCTTTCTATTTATGATACTCATATAACTATATATTTTTCTGAAGTATTTAAAAGTTGTGGAAAGGTTGCACCTTATCCCTAAACATGCCACTGTATATTTCCTAAAAAGAAGGACAGTCTCTTTTATAACCACAGCACAATGATCAGAATCAGGAAATGAACAAATTTGCCAATTGTCCCCGTAATGATCTTTACAGCAAAGGAATTTTCTAGTCCAAGATCCAATTACACATGGCATGTCTCACTAGTCTCCTTTAATCTGTAATATTTCTTTAGCTTTTCTTTGTCTCTCATAATCCTGATGTTTTGTCGGATGTCCCTCTGTTTGGGTTTGTCTGATTACATTCAGATTATACATTTTTGGCAGGAAAAAGTGTGAGAATTTTTAATTGCAAGCATGTAATCGTGTTGTACTTTAGAATTGTCGTTTATTTGGGCTGGCCCGTGGCTCATTTGGGAGAGTGCGGTGTTGATAACACCAAGGCCAGGGGTTCGGATCCCTATATAGGGATGGCCGGTTCGCTCACTCGGGAGAGCGTGGTGCTGACAACACCAAGTCAAGGGTTGAGATCCCCTTACCAGTCATCTTTAAACAATAAATAAAATAAAATAAAATGTCTTTTAAAGTTATTACTTTTTAAAGATAGAGACCTTTTATTGCTTTATATAATCACCTCTATACTTCTGTGTTTCGGGTTTCGTTTAGAAAGGTCTTCCCTTCCCACTGAGTGTAAAACTATTCACCCAGATTTTCTTCAAGTGCATTCATTTTGTTTGGGCTTTTATAGTTTATCATAATCCATCTGAAATTTAGTTTAACATAAGATAAGCAGGTCCATCTCTCATTTCTTCAAAAGGAAATCTCTCATGACCTTGGAAATTCCTCCACCTACCCTCAATCTCTTTCCATCTCAGCCAAGATTCTCAGAAAAGCAAAGGTTGTCCCTTTCTTCCTCTCTCATTCTCTCCCTGACCTTGGGCACTTGCTTTCCAACTGTGGCCTCTGAAACTGCAAGTTCTCTCATTAGGAAAGGCCTCTTTTTAAAAAAAAAAAAGATGACCGGTAAGGGGAATCTTAACCCTTGACTTGGTGTTGTCAGCACCACGCTCAGCCAATGAGCAAACCGGCCGTCCCTATATGGGATCTGAACCCGTGGCCTTGGTGTTATCAGCACCGCACTCTCCTGAGTGAGCCACAGGCCGGCCCTTTACGGGCAAGTTTTGCGTGGGATGCACAGAGGTCCAAGTTGAGGGTGGAGGGTTGGAAGATCTTCCCAAAGACCACAGAGAAGAGGGAAGTGGGCATTCTAGCAGGCGGGACCCCCGTCCGGGGGAGTTTGGTGTTGGGGGAAGGGTGTCACAGAGAGGGGACGGAAGCTGAAAAGAGGGCAGAGCCTCCTGGAAGATCTGCCTGAAGGGTGCCAGGACCTCCTGTCACAGCTGCCCTGCCTTTTCCAGCTCTTTCCTCCTTCCGCCTATCCCCAGCCTTTCCCCTAAGCCACTCACCCCAGGATCCTGGGGACCCTGCCCTCCAGTCCTTCATTCCCTACACCCTCCAGGCACCTGGCGACCCCGCAGATCACTTGTGCTTGCGAGCTGGGGGGCAGAGGAGTTTGGGCTCATTGGCTCCACGGAATTCACAGAGGTGAGTGAGCGAGACCCCAGGGCGGGGATCGACAGGGGTTCCTGCGGCGGGCAGTGCGGGCTGACGTGACCCTGGCGCCCGCAGGAGTTCTTCAGCAAGCTGCAGGAGCGCACTGTGGCCTACATCAACGTGGACATCTCAGTGTTCGGTATGGGGGGCGAGGACCGGGGCTGGGGCTGATGCTGAGGTGGTAAAGGAAGGGGCTGGGGCTTGAACAGTCTTTCTCTGCTCCTTGCACAGCCAATGCTACCCTTAGGGTGCAGGGGACGCCCCCTGTCCAGAGTGTCGTCTTCTCTGCAACCAAAGAGGTGGGAGGGGGTGGGGCCGTGGGGGGGCAGGGCTGGGGCGGGACTGAGGAGGGGACAAGCCTAGTAAGATCAGGTGGACAGTGGGTGGGCTGGAGATTGGGGTCTGGGTGGAGGACTTGCCTTGTTGTTGGGGCTGGGGAGGGGCCCGTCCCAAGGTTAGACCCCCCTCCGGGCTAGATCCGCTCACCAGGCACCGGTGACCTCAGCATCTATGACAACTGGATCCAGTACTTCAACCGCAGCAGCCCGGTGTATGGCATAGTCCCCAGGTGAGCTCAAGGAAAAGATGGGGGACCCAGGTGCGGCGAGCAGTCCAGCACCCTCCAGCTTGGTCCTCTTCCTTCCTGCAGCCTGGGCTCTCTGGGTGCCGGCAGTGACTACGCACCTTTCATTCATTTTCTGGGCATCTCCTCCATGGACATCGCCTACACCTATGACCGGGTGAGCAGGCGTCCATCCATCCCCCGCCCCGTACCTCGCTCTAGGAGCCCCCTCCTCTCCTTCTGGCTGCTCTAAGGCAGAGTGAATCCGTCTCCTTCACTCAGTAGCTTTGTTGCCTTGGCCAAGTTTCTTAACCTCTCTGAGCATCTGTTTATGCTCATCTATGTTATCAAATGTAAGATACTAATGATTGTAAGATGCACCTTTATGTTATGCACTATTGGGATGGAAAAAAAAAACCCCACTGCCAATCAGTTGTAGGATGACATTGACTATAAGAAGCATCCTGATTCCAGAGATCTTAAAACGTGGGGGGAAAATAAGTTTATCTCAACGTTGATTAAATAATGTTATGAAATGGGATGACCCACAGTATGGATGTGAGGGTGAAATGAGGTAAAGGAGCAGAGTCCTCAGCCTACGTCTCATTTGATGCTCCAAAAGCCCTTTCTCCACCTCTTGGCCACACTGTTTCAGGAGGGTGAAGCTGAGATTCAGTCCCCTCATCTGACTCCAAAGCCTCAGGCTCTTCTCCTTCATGTGAAACAGGAATCTGACACCTGACCCAGCTCTGCCACTTATTAGCTGTGTGACTTCTCTGAGCCTGTCTCCTCTGTAAAGTGGGGATTCTAGAACACACCTCATGGATGTGGCAAGGATCCAGTTGAGAGAGTGGCCACACATTGTAGCTCACTGTAGGTCCACCTTCTCCCACTTTCCATGCCAAGCCCACCTCTGGGCCTTGTTTCCCCAGAGCAAGACTTCAGCCCGGATCTACCCCACCTACCACACAGCCTTCGACACCTTTGATTATGTGGACAAATTTCTGGACCCTGGTGAGGAGGGAGACAAGGGTAATCCTGAGACTGGAAGAGGTTGAGCTGAAGACTGAGCCCTGGCCTTGTCACCCTCCCTGCAGGCTTCAGCAGCCACCAGGCCGTGGCCCGGACGGCAGGGAGTGTGCTTCTCCGGCTAAGTGACAGCTTCTTCCTGCCCCTCAATGTCAGTGACTACAGCGAGACTCTCCGCAGCTTCCTGCAGGCTGCCCAGCAGGACCTTGGGGCCCTGTTGGAGCAGCATGGCATCAGCCTGGGTACGAACACCCCCTGACATTGAGGCATGGGGAGCCTTGTGCCACCAGGGCTAAGCCACTGGCTGTTCCCCACAGGGCCTCTGGTGACCGCAGTGGAGAAATTTGAGGCAGCAGCTGAAGCCTTGGGCCAACACATATCAGCACTGCAGAAAGGCAGCCCTGAGTGAGCAACGGCAGTGGCCAGGTGTCTGGGTGGGCGGCATGCAAGGGAGGGTGCCAGGCTGGCAGCTGGGTTGCTGGCTCCAGGGTGACCAGCAGGTCCTGCCTCCTGCAGCACCCTGCAGGTTCGGATGCTCAATGACCAGCTGATGCTATTGGAACGGTCCTTCCTGAACCCACGAGCCTTCCCAGAAGAACGCTACTACAGGTGAGACTGACCCGAAGCCCCTGGGAAGTGCCTCCAGGTGGGGCTGGGCAATGGTCACCTGTCTGAGGGAGGAGGAACATGGCAGTTTCACTGTCCTTTTGAGCACAACCCAATTAAAAAAAAAAGACAGCACAGCCCAGCCCCTTGAGACAGTTGGGGAGGGGAGGCACCCGGGAGTGCAGGCAAATAGGTTAAGGGTCACCTACATCTCATCCCACCACCACTGCTGTAAGAGCCCCAGCTTTCAGACAGATGGAGGGGGTGCCATTGTGCCTAGCTGTGTCCAGGAGCTGCGTAAGTTCCAGGCTGAAGTTCCTCTTTCCTGGTCCCCGACTGACCCTGATCCTGCCTCATTTCTCCTGCCAGCCACGTGCTCTGGGCACCTCGCACTGGCTCTACAGTCACATTCCCAGGTCTGGCCAATGCCTGCTCCACTGCCAAGGACACAGACCCCGGATCTGAAGC
The DNA here is from genome assembly GCF_000696425.1 of Galeopterus variegatus. Classification (NCBI taxonomy): domain Eukaryota; kingdom Metazoa; phylum Chordata; class Mammalia; order Dermoptera; family Cynocephalidae; genus Galeopterus; species Galeopterus variegatus. The sequence continues at coordinate 211,533 of NW_007728110.1, read as the reverse complement.
TTGGGCTGAGGTACAGAGGCAGCTCAGCATCGTGGTGGCGGCCCTGGAGGGTGCAGCAGCCACCCTGAGGCCTGTGGCTGACCTCTGACCCCAGCTCTTTCTTCGGCTCTCCCTTTATCCTAACCCTCTCCCATCTGTTCTACTGGGGTGTGGCCCACCAGTCTTCCCTGATGCCGGGGGAGGGCACAACTGCGGGACCTCTCAAGCTTCTGAGGCAACAGCTTGGGGTCCCAGCGGTTGTGGACGCCTGAGGGCAGTGGCAAGCCTAAATGAGTGGCAAGCCTGGCTCTTGGTTGGCAAACGGTGGACAGCAGGAGACGGGGACAGTGGAGAATGACAAAACCCCCAACTGCTCTTGGTGGTGGGTGGGTGAGGATGGGATGCATAATGTTAACCTGAGATGTCAACTTGGAGATCACCAAAGCCATCCCTCAGAGACCAGCAAGGAAACTGAGGCCCAGACTGGATATGGCTTAGTCAGTCTGCATTCCTCTTCACCCATGCTCTTCGTGGGTCTCAACTCCCCACACACTCTCGCAAATAATCAATTTGATCCCTACAAAACAAGTTCTGTTTATTCTCTGGGAATCATGAAAAAAGAAACCTAAGTACTCTGACCCAGTCCTGGGGCTCTGGGAGACAGCACACTCTCTCCTCATGAGGGGGTCCTGGGTCTGTCCACACCCTCATCTTCCTCCTCTGCCATGACCACCGCCTCTAGGGTGCGCCCTCTAAGTTTGCTCCCCACCAACACGTTGCAGGTGCTGGGAGGTGGCAGCCCTTCCTCAGCATAGCGACCTCTCAGGAACACAACTCTCTCCTCTCCATCCAAGGGCAGCCGGTGGGCCTGGCACAGGTCCCGTGCTTCACTGGGTCCATCCAGGGCCAGCAGGCGGACCATGAAGTCCAGAGGCAAGGTCTGCCCCTTGGGGGTGCCCAGGGCACGAGCGAGGCGGGCCAGGGCTCCGCGGCGGGCACGGCCCACGTGGCCCTGCACGGCGCAGCTCTGCAGGTAGGGCAGGGTCCGGAGCAGGCGGAACAGGCGGGCAGCGTTGCCCTCCCGGAAGGCGGCATCGACTGCCAGGGCTGTGCGCAGGGGCGGGCAGGCGCGCAGGGCAGCGGGCAGCTGCAAAACCTCATGCAGGGCTTCCACAGAGCCTGCGATGACAAAGCCGGGGTGAGGACGCCTGGTCCTTACTAGGTCAGGCCCACCTCCCATCCCATCCCCTTGGCCCCTGGGCATCTCCCCTCACACCCGCTCCTGTCCTCAGCCACGCCCATCTCCTCTGGCCCTTAGCCAAGTGCATCTCGCGACCTCGGCCCCATCCACCTCCCGCTATGGTCCCATCCACTCCTCCCCCAGGCCTAGCCCACCTTCCCACCCCCCTTCCGAGAAGTAAGACCCTGCCGTCAGCCGCTTCCCTGATCCACATCTGAAAGCGCTGCCAGAGGTTCCTGGCCTCCTTCAGTCTAGATTCTTCCAACACTGAAGAAGGGGGCAGTGTTGACACAAGAAGGAAAGCAGGCCCAGGTAACAATGACTTGCCTGAGTAAAGCCTGCCCCCAATCCAAGCTTTCTGACTTGGATTTCCCACTACTCTGGTTGCCCCACACCCACAATTTTGGGAGCCGGCTCTGCCACACCTTCCCGTCCGCCTGGGAAGGCCATTTCTTCCGCAGACTCTGCCCTGCTTGCTTTCCAGGATAGTCAAGGACACTGGAATATTGTACCACTTTTGTAAACTGGAGCTTCTGACCCATTAGTGGGTAGTGAAGTCAACAGTATTTTATTACAATTAAATGTAGTAGAACTTAGAATATACACCCATAGGAAGGATCTAAAGTCTTGAAACTTCTGTCTCAGGTATATTTGTGGGCAGATGCGTTCTGAGTTGCTTTGCAACACCGACTGGGAGTGGAGGTTTAAAAAGTTGAAAAATCACTCCCGATCCAACCCCGCCTCCATTTTTATTACTGAGAATGCCCAGTGATGGGAAGGGACAGCCCGAGGTCCCACGCCAGGGCTTGGTGGATCCTGTGACTTTCCCGGGAGAGCTAAATGGCGAGATTTTAAAGCTTTTTCCTTCCCCTGCCTTCACTGTCCTCATAGAGGGCTCCCCAACCCCACGCTCCGCCTCGCCGCCGGGACCCCGACTCACCCAGGTTATAGAGCAGAAAGAGGCCCTGGAAGGAGGCCTGGCGGGGGTGCGGCCCTGCGCCCCGCGCGTAGCAGCGCCGCAGGGAGCCGAAGCTCTCCTGCACCTGGGTCTGCAGCAGCACCGGGTCCGCGGGCCCGTGCGCCGCGTGGGACCCAAGCCGCGCCACCACGGCCAGCAGCGTGGCCAGCGCCGCCTCCAGCACCACCGCTGCCTTGGCGTCG
>NW_007728110.1:200406-208466 GCF_000696425.1 Galeopterus variegatus | reverse complement strand
CCCGCCTCCCCATCCTGGTCTCCGGCGCCCCGGCCAAGCGTCCGGGCTCGTTCGTGGGGCCCCGCCCGCCTCCTCCCTCTCACCGCGTCCCGTCGATCCGGCCTCCCGAGCGTTGTAGTCCAGCGACGCCACCGCTGTTCCGCGCGCTCAGGCCCTGATAACGCCCCCAACGATGCGCCGCGCTCAGCCCCGCGGCCCCCTTAACGTTCTGAGATGGCAGTCACTTCCGCCACAGATGGCTTTGGGGGAGGGGAGGGGCGGGGCAGCCTCGGGGCCACGCCCCCAGCCCCGCCGGGCTCCAGCCCGCTGCACCGACCCCGGCTTTGGGCTCCCAGCAAAACGGGTGTCCCCGCTTCGGGTTCCTCTCTGTCATTTCTTTCACCCATCGGCCTGTCATTCTCCACTGTTAGCCTGGAGGCTAAGGCGAACATTTTCGCCATTTTCTAGATCAGAGGTCAGCAAACTTTTTCTGCAAAGGGCCACGTGATAAATGTTTTGGGATTTGTGGATCGCAACGACTCAACCCTGCAGCTACTCGATCCTGCTGGTGTAGCATGAACGCAGCCATAGACAATACTAAACGAACGAGCCTGGTTGTGTTCCAACAAAATTTTATTGATAGATATTTAAATTTCATATAACTCACCTGTCACAGAATTTTTTTTTTTCCACGCCATTGAAAAAACGTAAAAACCCCTCTAGTTCATGGGCCTCACAAAAAAGGCGGTGGGGGCCAGATTTGGCTGCAGACTGTACTTGGCAGACCCCAGTTCTCGATGGGTAAACTGATAGTTTAGTGACCAGAGCTGCTGCTCACACATCAGGGGACAGAGACAGGCAGGATCAGAAGTGTGAGTCCCCATTCCAAGGTGGCAGGTGTAGTTGGGAGCTGAGAATTCAATATTTTTCTCATTCTTGGTCCAGTTACATACAGAAATAACCTCTGGGGTTCTAAGGCCAGGAGAAGGGCCAGGCCCTGGGGCAGAAGGGGGTGGCTGGCAGTGCTGCTGGAGTCCTGGGGAAGGTCTACTTCCTGTCAGGGAGGGATTTGGGACATGTGCAGGCGCAGGATCTCCTCTGCCCGCTTCAGGTACTCTGCTGCCTTCCTCTTCACACCCTCCCGGCGGGCAGCGGATGGGTCACCTGCGGGTAGAGACCGTTGCCTTCACAGCCTCAGTCTAGCCCCTTACAGTTCACAGAGCGTCATCATGTGCTTTTCCCTCTTCCCTGGGACCCAGCACCTATTCTCCCCATCTTACAAATAAAAAAAATGAAGCAATGAGAGGTTAAAAATAAAAAAGGTTACAGAGCTGGCAGTGAGGAGCAACGACTCCTAATCCTTGAATTGTGTGTTTTTCACTCCCTCTACACTGCACCATCTGGGACCCCAGGCCTGAACCTCCACCCTCCAGTCCCTACTCACTGGGCACTCCCTGAAGCAAGATGTGCACACCGTCTCGGTAGCCCTGGAGTGCAGCAGGGTAGGCGCCTGCCTTCTCGTCCTGCAGGGCCTGGGTGATGAGCTCTGTGGCCTGGCTCAGATAGGTAGGGGTGGGCCCTCCTTCCTCGTCCTCTTCTTCTTCCTGCCCTCCTGGCTCCCAGGGTTCCTGATCCAACCTTTCAGACTCTACCTCCATCGCTGCCAGCTCACCTATGTGGGTGGGGCTGGGACCTGCGCCTTCTGCAATCAGATGGGAGGACTTAGGCCAGACTGGCCCTTCCTTTCCCAGGGACCACTGCCCACCCCCAGACCTCTCTTGCCGATCAGGGAGCCAACCTGTCCCCACTGGAAAGAAGCAATGCCTGGGCAATCCAGAGGTCGCTTGTGTCTAGCAAACTAACCATGATCCACTTGATAGGTGGGATTCACGTGCTTTTGTACAAACAGACTTACCTTCCTAATTCTTTAGGTACATATTAACTTTATTATTTTTTTTATTAATTAATTAATTATTTATTTTTCTTAAAAGATGACCGGTAAGGGGATCTCAACCCTTGGCTTGGTGTTGTCAGCACCACGCTCAGCCAGTGAGCTAACCGGCCATCCCTATATAGGGATCCAAACCCGTGGCCTTGGTGTTATCAGCACCACACTCTCCCAAGTGAGCCATGGGCCGGCCCTTAACTTTAGTTTATGAGTTCTGAGTCAGTGGTCCCATTTACCTCCTGACTCCGGTTCATCTAGAGTCCCAAAAATTCCCTCCACAAAGTTTAACTGAAGGTTGCTAGACCAACTACACCAGGCCAAGGGTGGAAATGCTCCAGGCCTTGGAATAATCTTAGAATAATGGATTCAGAGGGCCTGCCCGTGGCTCACTTGGGAGAGCGTGATGCTGACAACACTAAGTCAAGGGTTAAGATCCCCTTACCGGTCATCTTTAAAAAAAAAAAAAAAAAGAATAATGGATTCAGAGAATCTCAGAGCTTTCTTGAGGTCTTGCGATTTCAGCTGAGGCCCCCAAATGTGAAGACAGTGGACGATAGGTATCCTCACGTTCCAGAGTGAAGGGCTCAGGACTGGCTAAGAGATGGTCAGACGTCTTCCCTGCAGCTCACACACGAGGAGGCTGGAGATTTGGGGGATGTGTGGTGAAAAAACCTTTAAAGGGAAGGTACAGGAGCAGGCAGCAGCATGCACCCCACTGTCTGGAGAGGGAATGGGTGGGCCTCTCTCCAATACCATCCAAGCGAGGAGTTCCAGGGCTGGCCAGTTAGCTCAGTTGGTTAGAGCGTGATGCTGATAACACCAAGGTCGAGGGTTCGGATCCCTGTACTGGCCAGCACCAAAAACAAAAAACAAAACAAACAAAAAAGGGGCCGGCCCGGTGGTGCACTGGATAGTGCGCCGCTTGGGAAGCGCAGCGGCGCTCCCGCCCGAGGGTTTGGATCCCACATACAGACCGGTTCCCAGTCACTGGCTGAGCGAGGTGCGGGCGCAGCACCGAGGGTTGCAATCCCGTTGCCGGTCTCCGGTCCGGTACGGGGGCAACACTGAGGGTTGCGATCCGTTGCCGGACACGGAAAAATTAAAGGGTGTATAGAACTCTATCAAAAAAAAAAAAGAAAGAAACAACCAAAAAAGCCAAGAAAGGGGTTCAACAAAACCCCCTGAGGAGACCAGGGGCCTCCTGCAGGAAGAAGAGAGGACACTTCCACTCCCAGCCGGGCCTGCAGCCCTCCCTGTGCTGCTCAGGGAGCAGGGGGGTTCTTAGGACTCTCAAATACTTGGGTTCAGGAGTTTGGTGCATCTGATGAGGACAGACATGAGAGCCAGCTCCTTGACTGGAGAATTCTGATGGTTGGAGGCTCTCGGGAACTGCCCACGACAGCAGGGCAGGAGGACAGGGCAGCGTCTGAGCAAACTGCACTTCCAGCCTTGGGGGACCAAGGATTTAGCAGTTTTCCTACAGGCCGAGTGAATGTCTCATGGGAGCCACATGTGAGGGGTCTTGAAAAGCTGCTGCCCACCCAGTACCCCAGGGGGCTCAGCTCAGGCAAGGGCAGAGTATGTGGATGCCTGCCTGCCACTCAGACGCCAGGTACGACATCCCCAGTGACACCGCCTCTGTCTTTCCCCTCCAATCCCCTCTTCCCCCTACCCAGGCCTGCAGGGGCAGGAGCAGGGAGGGGAGGGAGCAGAATAAGAAAAGTAAAAGGACACACCTCACACCCTTGGCATCATGGCCACTAGTCAGGCCTGAACCCAGCAGAGGGGAGGCCAAAAACTGGACAGGAGACTGATGCATTGATGGGGACTGAGCAGACCTCTTCACACCTCAGGGCAGAGCTCAACTGCCTGAAACCAACCAGAAAGCTAAGGGTCTGGGCCAGCCCGTGGCTCACTCGGGAGAGTGCGGTGCTGATAACACCAAGGCCCCGGGTTCCGATCCCATATACGGATGGCCGGTTTGCTCACTGGGTGAGCATGGTGCTGACAACACCAAGTCAACGGTTAAGATCCCCTTACCGGTCATCTTAAAAAAAAAAAAAAAAAGCTAAGGGTCTGCCCAGGAGGATGCCAAAGGGCTAAGAAGGGAAGCCAACAAAACGGGCTTAAAAACACTGTTGAGGAATCAAAAATGAAGCTGTCTCATGACTATCCCAAGTGAGATAGGCCACGTGACACCCAAACTGCAGTAACAGCATAAACTTGGAGAATTTTAGAATGAAAAACTCTAGTGTCTCAACTCTCAGAGCAAGAAGGTGCTCAGGACCCTGACCTGCACTGGGGAGCCCTTCTGCCTCAACTCCCCACGCTCCGGCAGCTGCTCCAGCCCCCAGCAGGGCTTCCCTTTGCTGCTGCTCTATGAGCCCAGACCTCACCCCCACTGACCAACAGTCCTCTCCTGCCTGTAGGATCCACAGCCAGACCCCAAGCCAGCCAGATAGTCCCACCTCAGGCTTCCAAGTGAAGGAACTCAAACCTCACAGGGCAGTGTGACCCTGCTCCTTCCAAAGCTTTCTTAGGGAGAGGACCCCATGGTGGGAAATGGCTCGTTTCCTTCCTCTGTGGTTGCTCATTGTACAGGGGTATCCAACTCACCAAGCCCTGGCACGGGGCTGTGGTACCTGGGGAAGGGGCACCTCACTGAGGCTGCCATTTGCCTGCAGGGCAGCGTTGCTGAGGGGATGCCTGTCTTGGATTTGCACAGGCATCATGAGGGCTGGTCAGTGGCTCTGCCTTCCTCCCTGCCCCTGAGACCTCTTGCCCCAGTCCCCCCATCAACTCTGCCTCCCCAGCTGCTTACCTTCCTTAGAGAAGGGGTCAAAGAGGGCAAGCTCAGCCTCAGTGAGGGGGCCTCGGGCAGGGGAACTGGATGCCTCCTCAGTGCTCTCACAGTTAAAGAGGAGATCCAGGGCCTCCTGGGCAGGGCTGGATGGTGGGTGGTCCGCTGAGAAAGAGATCATCGGAGATATTACCACTTAACTATTTCCTACCTTGCAAAATGGAATTATTCTCTCACTAAGTCCTTTCAGCAACCATGGGCATGGATAAGCCCATTATTAGAGTTTGTGCCCATTTTACAGAAACTGTATCCCAGAGAAGGAAAATGACCTGTCCAAAGTTCCTCAGCAGTAAGTGGTAGAGCTGGGACACACCCCAGGTTTTTCACTAAGATCACTGAGGAAGGCATAGGGACCCCCACCTTCCCCACTCCAGACTCTCCAGCCCTGGCTCCCTCCCCCTACCCCTGTGTACCTGGCACCTCCAGCTCCTCAAGGCCCTTCCTCTCTGCAGGGAGTGGCTGGGGCAGCCAGGGCTCATCAGGGGGCGGTGTGGGGATTAGAGGGGGTGGCAGGATGTGCAGGTCTCTGGCTACCTCAGAAAGCTGTGTCACCTCCCCACCCTGCAAGAGAGAAAGACCAGGGGGTGGTTCATGGGGTGAAGCTTGGCCAGCAGGTAAGTTTCCCAGGTGCTGGAGAGGTGGGAGGAGCAGGTGCACATACCCGGAAGAACTCCTTCAGTTGGGGGCTGTTGTTGAGTGCAGGGATGTGCACAGTGAAGCGAAGCAAGTCCTCTGCCCCCTTGCGCCGTTCCTCAATCACTGAAGCTTCGAACCGGCCTGCAGACCCCAGGACAAGGAGCAAGTAGAGTGGCAGTGACCCACAGAGGCTCTGGCCTCAAAGCCCCCTTTCCTGGTTCTGCCTGGGAGGCACTAAGCAACCCACTGCCGTCCTCCCCATTCTCCCAGCGATCATCCCTGGCTCCTCCTGGGGGGCTGGTTACAAGGAGGGATCGATCTCCCTATTCATTCACTTGCCAGATATTTACTAAGCACCTGCTATGGGCTAGGTTCAGAAGGTGAATGGGAAGGAAACAAGATCTCTGCCCTCCTGATATCATCCTAGACATGGGGAGGCAGGTAATCAACAAGAAACAAGATCATTTTAGATGGCTTTCATGTAAAGAGGAGAAAAGTAAGGCTCAGAGAGGGGAAGTGACTTGCCTGAGGTCACACAGCAAGCTACCCTTTCTACAGTTTCATTGCTCTGTTCTAGGTATTATGCAGAGTTATCTAACTCTGGCCTCGTTATCGTGGAGCCAGGGGGAGTATCCTGCTGTACTTGCCACTGTCTTGGCAAAACCTGCCAGCAGCAACCCTTCACCTTTCTGAGAAAGAACATTTCACGTGAGTCTGGAGACCCAATAACAGATCAGTACTGTCCAAAAAAGATATAATATGAGCCATGATGCAATTTCAAATTCTCTAGTAGCCACATTTTTAAAAAGAGGAAAAAGAGGGCTGGCCGGTTAGCTCAGTTGGTTAGAGTGTGGTGTTGATAACACCAAGGTCCAGGGTTCAATCCCTGTACTGGCCAGCTGCCAAAAAAAAAAAAAAGGGGGGATTTTTTTTTTTTTTTAAAGGAAAAAGAGGGCTGGCCGGTTAGCTCAGTTGGTTAGAGTGTGGTGTTGATAACACCAAGGTTCAGGGTTCAATCCCTGTACTGGCCAGCTGCCAAAAAAAAAAAAAAGATGGGAATTTCTTTTTTTTTTTTCCTTATAAAGATGACTGGTAAGGGGATCCGAACCCGTGGCCTTGGTGTTATCAGCACCACACTCTCCCAAGTTAGCCACGGGCTGGCCCTTAAAAGATGGGAATGTTGGGCCAGCCCGTGGCTCACTCGGGCGAGTGCGGTGCTGATAACACCAAGGCCACGGGTTCGGATCCTATATAGGGATGGCCGAACCAAGTCAAGGGTTAAGATCCCCTTACCGGTCATCTTTAAAAAAAAAAAAAAAAAAAAAAGATGGGATTGTTAAAGGTCCGTTATATACAGTAAAGACTAGCCTGCTCTGAACCTCAGTTTCCCCATCTGTCAAATGAGGCCACCTCTAATGGCCCGTCCAGCTCTCCAACCATATTTTTGCCCAGAGATTCAGGCCCTCTTTCCAGCCCCCACCAGCACAGCTCCCCTCTGCCCATCTCTCCCTCCACGTTTGCCCTGAGTGTCCAGACCTAACACTCACCAAACACCTGGGCGCGGGGGAACGCGGGGAACTCCTCGAGGCGGCGGAAGAGGTTGCGGTGGGTGTAGGCCAGGTCTCCGTGCAGCTTGCGGAAGTCGCTGTACCGCTTCCACACCACCACCTGTGAGGGCGTGAGACTGCAGCTGGACCAGCGCAGGTGGAAGCGGCCTTCCCCCCAACCAGTGTGGCCCCAGGCAGTGTGAGGGTTGGGGCGCAGCACCCCCTGCCCAGCGCCAGGGAGGAGGGAGGGCCAGCCTCCACACAAGTCCCCAGCTGCTCCCTTGCTGTGTCCAGATCTGGAATTGGGGAAAGGTCCCTCTTTCTCCAAGGAGCCTCACCTCTTTGACATCCTCCGGGTCCTTCTTTGAGATGAACTGAGAAAGAAAGACAAGAGCCAGGTGAGACCAGAGACTCACACCTGACACCCCATCACCTGTAATGCCCCAGGTATCTCCTAGTCCCTCAAAGGGACAATGCCCTTTGGCTATGGGCATCAAGTTGCCCTGGCTTTTTTTTTTTTTTTTAAATAAAGATGACCGGTACGGGGATCTTAACCCTTGACTTGGTGTTGTCAGCACCACACTCTCCCAAGTGAGCAATTGGCCATCCCTATATGGGATCTTAACCCGTGGCCTTGGTGTTATCAGCACCGCACTCTCCCGAGTGAGCCACGGGCCGGCCCTGTCCTGGCTTTTAAGGCTTTGAGTGTAACTTAGCAATTTTTCTACTATGCACTTCAGCTCCTTCATCTGTCAACGAGGAGGATTCCTAAAGGCCCGTCCAGACTGCTCCATCCTCAGCCCAACGTTTATCCCGGTTCCTTCAAAACACCAAGTCTCTGTGTCTCCTCAAACCAAAGAACTCCAAGGCTCTCAAAAAAAGTGAGGTTCCATCCCAGGAGCCTCCGTAAAGGAGGAAGCTTCCTTGAAGGAGGAAGGCCTGTGCTTGAACAACCCTGGACACAAAAGAAACCATCACTGGGGTTGGTGACCCCTGGAAGGACAGATTTGGGTCTGACGTGGAAAGAAGACTCAGTTTTCATTATGTTCATGATAATAAAATGTCCTACATTTTGGAGTACTTGAGAGTT
>NW_007728110.1:192213-199440 GCF_000696425.1 Galeopterus variegatus | reverse complement strand
CCGAGGCTTGCAATCCCATTGCCGGTCCCCGGTCCGGTACGGGGGCAACACTGAGGGTTGCGATCCGTTGCCGGACACGGGAAAAAAAAAAAAAAGACAAAAAAAAGTCTGTTGAAAAATGGAATTAAAATATAATATGAGGGGCTGGCCGGTTAACTCAGTTGGTTTACATTGCAGTGTTATAACACTAAGGTCAAAGGTTTGGATCCCCATACCAGCCAACTGCCAAAATAAATTAAATAAATAAGTAAACAAATAAAAAAATAACAGATAATATGAATCTTTCCATGAAATTTTTACGGTACCCTCCTATATACGTAAAGTATGATTGAGCTGTATATTTAAGATCTGTGCATGTTTATATAAATTGTCTCAATTTTAAAAATTAAAAAAGTGAAACAAAAAAACAAAAAGAAACCATTAAGCATACCAGCAAGTGAAAAAAGCAGGATGCAGAAAGCCATTGTAAGTAAATAATAATAACGAAGTGACTACATATATCTGCTTGTAAATGTAGTTTATGCACAAGGATAAGTAAGAAACTAGAACCACTTCACAGTTCCCATGAAGGGGAGGAATGAGGATGGTAAAGTGAGCGAAAACTATTTATCTTTAAAAATTATAAAAATATATCAAAGTAATGCAAGTCACTAGGGTTTTGTTTTTTGTTTCCGGGGCTGGCTGAGATGGTGTGTTACTTGGTTTAAAAAGCCAAGAGGTGTTCTGGCACCAAGATCAAGGGTTCAAATCACCATGAAAAGAATCTTAGCCAGAAAATAGCCATCTTTGGGGTAACTAAGAATAAGCAGAAAATTTCAGTTAGCCATTAACTTAGGAACTGATAATCATCAATTCCTTGAAGTTAGCCTAGAAATTGATGAACTGACCCTACGGCTGAAACTGCCTGGAGATGAAATCATGCCCTAAAAGGATCTTTCTCAAAAGTTTATTTCTGTTTATCTCCCATTACACCCTTATGTGATTTACTTTAGATGCTGTGCAGCTACCATTAAGAACTGTAACTAAGTTTTCTGGGCCAGCTGTGGCTCACTCGGGAGAGTGTGGTGCTGATAACACCAAGGCCATGGGCTCAGATCCCTATATAGGGATGGCCGGTTGGCTCACTTGGGAGAGTGTGATGCTGACAACACCAAGTCAATGGTTAAGATCCCCTTACTGGTCATCTTTCTAAAAAAACAACAAAAAAAGAATGGAAAATAAGTTTTCTTGTTTTTCTCACCTTTCCTAATGGACCACAAACAAAGGAATTCCAAGAGAAAGGCAAAGCACCCTAGCTAATTATTTACTCACCTTCTTGCCTAAAGGAAAATTGCATCCACATTAATTATAGGTACTGAGTCAGATATTTTTATGTTCCAGTGATGTTTGACTGAGATTATTGTCTTTGAGCTCTCCCTAGGAGATAAGGATTCCGATTCCGAAATAACATCAAGGGCTTGAAGCTGACCAGTCCACCAACTGCAGACTCCATGACGCCAAAGCACCCAGCCCATGATGGGACCCTGACATCTGACTCAGACCCTCTGCTGATCCTGTGACCAGCCTCCCCGTGTGCCTGCAGTATACAGTCCTTACCTCACCTTCCTGCCTCTTCCCCTTTGTAAACCCCAGAGCAGGCATCAGAATGTGGGATGATTTTAGCCTGGTCACCTCCCAGATGCCAATTATCTGAATAAAGCTTCCAATCCTCACACCAACTTTGGACTTTCGGGTCATTTATTTATTGCGAGAGGGCAAGCTGAGCCTGTTGCCAGTTAACAACACATGCCAGAACCGAAAAAAAAGAAAAGCCAACAGGAAAACTTGTAGGAAAGGGTTACGGTCCCCTATCACACCCATCCCACTCCCCAGTCCATCTTTCCCAAGGAAAACTGAGAAAAGCCTATTTTAAACATCTAAGATTCTGTACTTAACATCACTTTGAAAGTGTCTATGTTTTTCCTTCATTTTTACTAATGCACTAGTTTAATCGTTGCCTAGTTGAAAATTCTAAAAGTACAAAAAATTTACAGGGCTGGCCGGTTAGCTCAATGGGTTAAAGCGCGGTGCTGGTAACAGCAAGTTCATGAGGTTCAGATTCCCATACCAGCCAGCAGCAAAAGGAAAAAAAAAAAAAAAAAAAAAAAAATTACAGTAAAAAGTCTTCGCCCAACCCCTGTCCCCAGGGATCTAGTTAGTTTCTCTCCCTGGGGGCCTCCACTGCTACCAGTTCTTGCACATCATTCTACAGACATTCTGTTACACTGCTGTATTTTTAATTCTTTCATGGTTTTCTCCATGTCTCTATATGACATGCTTATAATATTATTATTGCTTCGTATTTCACCTTCAGTCTATCTATTGACTTCCTACTATGACCATGAAAATGGAGACATACTCCTTAAGTCCTTTTGAACCGTATGAATTTTTTAAATCACAGACCAGTATGATTTCTTGAAACATTAAAAATAAACTTTTAAAAGGGCATTTATATAAGTTTCAAACAAATCAATAAACAAAACTTACTCCGAGAGATTGGAGAACTAATTAACATTGGGGTTAAGCCAGAGTTTTCACGTTAATTTACAGAAATTCACAGCCTGATGCCCACACACCACACCTGGAGGGTCCGGGAACTGCCTCCACGCCCCTTTAAAAAGGACTGCGACTCCTACGGCCCCGCCCCCCGATGTTAAACAGGTAAACGAAGCCTCTATGGAGGCCTCCCCTTAAAGGGGAAATCCATTTCTGTCATCTAAAAAGGGAGCTTCCTCCAGCGCCTTCCCTTAAGGTAAAACACGCCCCTCGCCCCTACAGTTAAAGGGGTAAAGTCCTCGCGGGCCCCACCTCACCTGTGCGGTGACTTTGTACTCGGTGTAGCCCTTGGGGTGGGTCCTGGGGTCGGAAACTGTGTAGTGCCGCAGGAAGTCATCTTTTGCCCGGCGGGACATGACAATCGACGGGGAGCAGAGGCGACCGCCGGCCTCCACCTCCTCCGCGCCGCCCCCGCCCCTTCGGGCCCGCCTCCGCCCGCCGCCGCCTCGCGGGCGCCTGCGCCCTTCTTCCTCCTGCCCAGGGAGCTGGTCGCAAGTGACGACGCGGTTCTCAGCCCGGGCTCGCGGCCAAGGGAGAGTCTGAAAAGTTCCCTGACGCTGGTAAAGCGTAAACCTAGGTGATTCTGAAGTGAAGATGGGTTGCGGAGGTCTCATCTCTCCTCTCATCTCTGCCGGGCGATCGGCCTCACATCCGAGCTCTCTATCAACACAACTTCTAATACGTCCAATACATCCAGACATAGACAAATTATTTCCCTGTTTCCCTCCACAGGATTCGCTAATACATGTTTTCTAGAACCGTGAGGGAAGCAAAAAGAACGCCGCAGAAGCGGGATGGTGTCTTGGGCTCCGAAGTCACAATTCTTACTAGCTCTATCAGTTTCCCTTAACTCCTAGAACCTCAGTTCCTTTTTTTTTTTTTTTAGCTGACACTTACACAGTGCTTATGATATACAAGATGCCAGCCCATTTAGTCCTCATCCCAACCCTAGGTGGTAGGTGGCATTATCTTTTCCCAGATAGGAAAAGTGAGGCACAGGCAGGTTAGGCAACTTGCTGAACATCAATCGGCGAGTGGCAGGGCCGGGGTTTGGCTCCGGAGCTGCTCCGGAGCTTGGGTGTGTTCACTCATAGCAGGGTTTGAGAGCTTGCGAACCACAGTATCTGTCTTGCAAGGAGGACAGGGCAGGGGCTTCTAATCTTGTACACAGAGGGAGTTCGTCTTGTTTCTATTCTTAGGTTGTCCACCCAACCTCCATTTCCCCTTTTCCATCCTAACAGAACACAGATTTTACACATGTCTCTGCTCCTCCGTGTCTCTTCCTGGCCTATTGATAGCGGTATCCTACTTTCCTTTGGGAAAGCTGCCCTTCCCTGCTGGACAATCTATTGGGATTGTAGAGCAGGCAAGTCCTCACTGAGAGGTGGACATAGGCCTCAGGATGCGCCAGGCAGGCTTCCTCTCCATGGCATTTGAATTTTGAGCAGAGACAAAAACTGAAGATAATTAGTCCTGAGCTATCACAGGAGGCAGCAGGTGTAGTGGTTCCCCCACTTCCTCGTTAGGTGGCTTTGAGCAAGTCACAGAACCTCCTGAGGGCTCACTTTCCCATATGAAAGGGGACACTAATAGTCTGTACGCAGAGGGCTGTCCTTAATTGAATTGGAAACTGAATAGTGCTTAGAACAGAACCCTGTAGAGTAAGCAGCCACTGTTAGGACTAAACCAGGTGCCCTGAAAATAGCCTTGAATCTTGCTACTTGGATTGAGGCACTCGGGCGGCCGAGTTCCCATCCTTTTCCAGCTTGGCTGTTTCAGAGTGTCCTATGGCCTTCGGGGAAGGCCTTAGCTACTTACCCCTGCCTGATACAGCCACCCTCCCTCCCTCTTCCTGCACACCCACGTCATTTCCCAAGAGCCTTTGCTCTTCCTGCCTCTGTTGTGTGATTCCCTCTGCCTAAACCTGTGCTGCTTTGTACAGCTGTGCAGGTTGCCCACTGCACGTGGGTGCCTGGCTGTGGTGGTCTGGGGCTGCCTTTTTCTTTTTTTTTTTTTCTTTTTGTCTTTTTTTCATGACCGGTAACGGGATCGCAACCCTCGGTGTCGCGCCCACACCGCGCTCAACCAGTGAGCGGACCGGTCTGTATATGGGATCCGAACCCTCGGAGGAAGAGCCACCGCGCTCCCAAGTGCCGCACTCTACCGAGTGTGCCACCGGCTGGCCCAAGGGGCTGCCTTTTTCTAATTCACACTATGAGGGCTGCACTTGCCCTGGTGAACTGTCCTCCCTTTCCTCTACCCAGAAAACTTCTAATCCTTCACTCCCAGCTTTAATGTCACCTCCCTGGGAAGCCCGCCTGAACTCTTCCAAATGGAGTTAGTTGCAGCCTGTCCTGTGCTTCTATAACTCTTTGCACATCCCTTTGATATAGCAGCAGTTAACCCTCAATTGGAATTATTTTCCTTTCTGTCCCCCACTGGACTGTAGGTTCCATGTATTCTCTAATACTCCTGAATTAACAAATGACAGCCAGGAATCAGGGCAAGGAGTGTTTATTCTTACAGCTGAGCAAAGGATGAGGCCCACAGCCTTGTTAGCATCAGAGGTAGTCCCCTCTCAGCCCCAATCCTCTCCTCTTGGTATGGCAGCCACAGGGCAGGTGAGGAGCCAGAGTGACAGCTAGGGCACAGCCCTCCTGCCACAGGAGCCAGTGGCCACAGAGCAGCAGCGGGCAGCAGTAGCAGCAGCAGGTTATAGAGGGGAACAGGGAGTGTTAGTCCAGGTGGCTGACTCCATCCCCCCATGGATGGTGTTTGATGAGGGCTGGGGGGCCTGGATTGCAAGGTGGGGGGCACCTGGAGTGGCTCAATCGGCTGTGAAGATGCGGCTGGAAATGTCATCCAGGAGCCAGTCAATGCCAAGCAGCAGGTTCTCCCCTGTCACAGCACTGCAGCCCTGAATGCACCAGTGGTGGCTGCGGATGGAGTCCAGTTCCAGGGCCTGGGAAGACAGAAGATGCTGGTTGGAGCCAGTGACCACAGATCTGCCATCCCTCAGCCCCTTCCCTCTCCTGGCCCAGAACTCCACGTCTCCCTCAAGGCCTTGTTCAAGGGTCACCCCATCCAGGAAGTGTCCCCTGGCCCCTGGTGAAAATTTGTCAGCCCCCTTGGAGCACCTGGGCTGTCTGTACAGTGCCACCCCAGTGCTGCCCCTTAGGGATGTAATAGATGGGATCCGAACATGTACTAGGACCCAGGCATTGCACTAGGGACACTACATGTCCTCTCATCCATTCCTCCCAAGGCCTCATGAGCCAGGGGTTGTGCTGGCCATTTTACCAAGGAGAAAACCAAAGCTCAGAGAGGTTAAGCAACCTGCCTAAGGTTTCACAGCCAGCAAGTGGCAGAACCAAGACTCAAACAAGATTCTAAGCCTGGTTTTAAATCCTGGCTTGTCTACTTACTGGCTGTGTGACTTTGGGTGATTTACTTAACCTCTCTGAGCCTGCTCTGCCATCTGTAAAATGATAATAATAGTTCCTATCTCATGAGGTTGTTTTGAGAATGAAATGAGTTAATCCACGCAAAACACATTGCACAGAGAAAGGACTTACTATCTGCTGGCCACTGTTATCCTGTGGAATAATCTATTTGTAGGTCTGCCTTCTTCCACACTGTGGGCCAACACTACACCTTATTAATCACTGAATCTCCAGTACTCCGTATAGGTCCTGCCACATAGCAAAGGTTACTAAATGCTTTTTAAAGATTAATAAAGAAACGCGTGCCATTTTCCTTGGTGAGCCTGCCCTAAGGCCCAGACTCACCTCGCGAATGGCGTTAGAGGACAGTGCTCCAGGCAGGTCCTGCTTGTTGGCAAAGATGAGGAGGGTTGCTCCAGCCAGGCGCTGTGGGAGAGAAGATAGAGGGCTGGAGTGGGGGCTCAGACAACAGCCTGACCCCTCCTCTAATGGCCCAGAGCATCTGGGGTCAAAGATCAACCTGGGGGAGAGGGGGCTGGCCAGTTAGCTCACTTAGGAGAGCGTGGTGTTCATAACACCAAGGTGAAGCATTCAGATCCCCATATCGGTCAGCTGCTAAAAAAAAAAAAAGTCAAAAAGTCAACCTGGAAGATTTGGACAAGGTCCCATGGTGGTGGGAGAGGCCCAGGTGGGGTGGGCAGTATAGACACAGCCATTGAGGCTGGCCACACATGGGGTGGAGGGAGCCCTGGGCTGGGCTAGGTTCTGGTTCCAGCTAACCACCACCCAGTGGGCACTTCTCTCCCCATACCTCAGTTTCCTCTTCCATAAACAGAGAGGGGGTGTTGGACAAGATGATCCCTGAGCCCTCTGCTGTACTAGACTGCTCAGATATGATGACCTGACATGCACAGAGAATGGGAGCATCCCAGAAGCCCATGGGGTCTGCTGGAAGTGACCTTCCCAAGTTCAGGTAGCCTTTTAACTGTTCCACTACTGACAGGCTTCACTCTCTGCTTCTGATTCTAGTTATTGCCATATATGTGTTTGTGACTAGGAGTCCCTTCATGTGGGTGGGAGGATCTAACCCTCTGGGCCTCGACCTGCTTGGGTTGGCCTGGGTTCAGCATTTTTTTTTTTTTTTTTAAAAGATGACCGGTAAGGGGATCTTAACCCTCGACTTGGTGTT
>NW_007728110.1:189588-191347 GCF_000696425.1 Galeopterus variegatus | reverse complement strand
ATCTCATTTGACCTGCTCGACACCCCCAGGAAGGACTTCTGTTACACTGAGTGAACACATGTGTGCCCAAGACAGTCCCATTCATGCCTGTTGTCCCTGCATAATTAACAACTCCCTCTTTCACTTTCAAAAGTTTCCTCGTTTTCAACTAGATGCAATGGAGTAACTGGAATCACATCCTGGAACAGAAAAAGCACATCAGTGGAAAAACTGGTGAAATCCAAATAAAATCTGTAGTTAATATAATAGTAATTCACCAACGTTAATTTCTTAGTTTGGACAGGTATACTGCTGTAACATGGTAATATTAGGGGAAGGGGGTGAAGGGTATATGGGGTACCTCTGTACTACCATCTTTTCTATAAATCTAAAATTTTAACAAAAGTGTTTTGGCCCAGAAAATAAAGCATAAGATCACTCTAATTATAATCCTGACTGTAGGGATGAGGAAGTGGAGACTCAGAGGGGTTAAGTTCTTTGCCTGATGTCACACAGCAAAGAGTCAGACTCCTGAGCCAGGCTCCATCGCCTCCTAAAGCTTTACACATTGGCCTTGAGTCATCTGCCCTAAAGCTCAATGATGTTGTCATCCCATTTCAAGGTGCAGAAACTGAAGCTCAGTGACACCTCAGGGATGTGAACCCAGGTCTCTGTCCACAGCATGTGTCTTGCCTATAGGAGCACCGTGGGCTCCTATAGTGGGGGCCCAGTGAAGGAATGGATCCTGCCTCTAGCTGTCCTTCTGTGGTCATGGACCTCTCTGTGAATCTGCTGAGAAAGGTGTCCACACATCCATGTATGTGCACAAAGTTTTGGGGCCCGGATGATGATGGAATCAGCTCCCCCGCCTGGTTGGGCACCCTACCCACCTCTTCCACCAGCAGGTTCTGGAGCTCCCGCTGGCAGTCCTGCATCCGCTGGCGGTCAGCGCTGTCCACCACCCAGATGAGGCCATCCGTGCTCTCAAAGTAGTTCCGCCAGTAGGACCGAAGGGACTTCTGGCCGCCCACATCCCAGATGTTCAGCTTGAATCTGTGCAGGGAGGGGATGGCTGGAAGGTCAGCTTGGCCCCTCTTAGCCCTGCCTACCCTGCTCTGGGCTGGCCCACCCACTGGGAGCCCGCTCACCCTCGGTGCTCCAGGGTCTTGATGTTGAAGCCCAGCGTTGGGGAGATGGTGTCGATGTCTTCCCCATTGAACTTCTTGAGGATGGTCGTTTTGCCAGCATTGTCCAGGCCGCTGGAGTGTGCCCAGTTAAGAAGAAGGCCCCGAGTTCTGCCCAGTGGTGATATCATCACAGTGCCCCTATCTCAGAGGACTAATCATTTCCCACCACCTATGAAAGTGAGTGGAGCACGTGCCTGACCCACAATTGGCCCATGATAAATATGAAAGTATCAGGATATAAATATTTTATCATCTCTGCTGCCCCAAACTCCTTAATTCACGTAACAAATATTTGATGAATACCTACTACATGCCAGGCCCTCTTCTGGATGCTGGAGGATGAAGTCCCTGCCCTTATGAAGCTTACACTCTAGTGGGGAGATGGCTGATAAAGTGCAAGCAAATGAGAAAATAAGGGGGACTGGCTGGTTAGCACAGCTAAGCACAGTTCATTAAAGAGTGGTACTGATAACAACAGAGTCCAGGGTTCGATCCCCGCACTGGCCAGCTGCCAAAAATAAAACATAAAGAGTGGGGCCGGCCCGTGGCTCACTCGGGAGAGTGTGGTGCTGATAACACCAAGGCCCCAGGTT
>NW_007728110.1:186371-188978 GCF_000696425.1 Galeopterus variegatus | reverse complement strand
GATTGTAGTGTTATAAGACCAAGGTCAAGGGTTTGGCTCCCCATAGCTACCAGCCACCAAAAAGAAAGAAAGAAATACTCGTACAGTGGAGAGGCTTTCAGAGGAGGTCCTTGGAGGAAGTTCTTTTAGCTGAGGTGCCCAGGAAGGACTTTCTGAGGTGTCTTGAGCTGAGGCCCAAAATACAAGGAGCCAGTTTTTTTGTTTGTTGGTTTGGTTTTCTTTGTGGCTAGCAGGTAAGGGGATCTGAAAAGGAGCCAGCTTTTTGAAGGCCTGAGGAAAGAGCAAATATCTGGAGGCAGCCACTCTCACCCCTGTTTCTGGAATATGCCAAACCCTCTGCTGCAGAGTGCAAATGAATGGGTGAGCCCACCAGTGTGAGAGAACCACCCTCCTCTTTCTTCCCAACACTTAGGGCACTTGCAGCTTGATGGGGTGCTGGGGGGCGAGGGTGGAAGGGAGGGCAGGTCCTGGACTCAGCCCCCTCCTGCTGCTCGCCAGACCTGGGGCAAGTGACTCAAATCCGAGAAACGGGGGTGAGAAGTACCCCTCCTGAGATGCAGCATAAGGCCCTGAAAATTGGATTGGCCGCCCTATGCCATCACCCACGTTTCCTCCTCCCCTAGGTCATCCCCACCAGCTGACAAACTTGCTTGTTTCTCCCACATGAGAAGTAGCAACCAAATCAGCTGATTAGCAAGCATTAAAAAAATAATAACAATAAGCAGCAGCAAACAAAGCCCCCTTTTGATCCCTCTCCCCCATTTCCCTATTCATTTATATTTTTCACAACAAATCTCCTCAAAGCAGTTGTTCATACATGCCCTCCCGGATTTCTGTCTCCTGCTCTTCCTCAAACCTGCTTCCTCAGTCTCTTGCTTCTGCTGCTTCCCCAAACTGCCCTTGCCAAGGTCGGTCCCCAAAGACCTCCCTGCTGCTCTCTGATGGCCCGGCAGCCCTCAGTCCTGCCAGATGGCTGCCACCCTCCTCCCCAACACACATCCTGCCCTGGGCTCTGGGACACACCCACACCTGATTCTCCTCCTGTCTCCATGGCCGCTCCTCCTGTCTCTCTGACTTCATCCTAGCACACCTTGGCTCTTTTCTCTGCCCACACTCACTCCCTAGGTGATTTCATCCTGGATCACGGCTTCAAATACCATCTTTATGCCGATGACTCCCAAGTTTATATCTCCCATCCAATTGCTCCCCTGGACATGGGTCCCTATATCCAGCTGCCCACCTGACATTTGTAGGATGTCTCAGAGGCATCTCACATGGCCCAAACAGACCTCTCATCTTCCCCCTGAATCTGCTGCTCCTCGGTCCTATCCATCCGGGCTGTGGCTCCTCGTCCTTCTAATTAATCAGGCCAGAAACCTAGGAGTCACACTTGTCCTCAGTGGAGTCAGGCTTGTCTTCACTCGCTCTCTCGCACTCATGTCCCATCTAGCAGCACTTCCTACTGGCCCTACTGTCAAAATGTCCCCCTAGGTCCGTGACCACACTACTTCCATCCTGGTGCAAGCCACCATCCTATCTCGCTTGCATTCCTGCCATTGCCTGACCTTTCCTCTGTGCTTCTCACTTAAAAAGGAAAGCCAGCAACCAAAAGGCCCTATGCATGTGGCACTCCTCTTCTCCTCCTCTCTCCAGCCACACTGCCCGCTCCTTGACATTCCTTTGAACACACAGTTGCATTCCTTCCTCAGGAACTTTGTACTTGTTTCCTTTGCCGTAAATATTTTTTCCCCAGATATCTACATGGTTCATCCTTCACCTCCCTCTTTACTCAGTTGTCACTTTCTTGGCATGAACTTTTTTGACAGCCCTACTTAATCTGCATTCTCCTCCATACACAATACGTACTTCACGTATTTGCTTCATTATCATCTTTCTCTCCCCCGCATTACAGAATTTCCATGAAGGCAGGTTTTTTAGTTTTGCTGTTTCACCCCAACCCCTAGGTCAGTGCCTAGCATCTAGGAGGCGCTTAATAAATATTTATTGAATGAGGGAATTCACTGTGCTTTCTCAGTGCTCTTTAAAACACACATGATATGAATATTATTTTTAAGTTGTTAGATGCGCACACAAATGTCTTCTCTCCCCTGCCGGGACGTGAGGCCTGCCCAGCTCTTGGATGGCAAATTCCCCAAGGGGCCTGGCACAGCGTGGAGCGAACAAGTGCAGGCGTCTGCTGAGGGGACTCAGAAGGCGGTCGGGGCCCTCGGGCCTACAGCCCGCAGCCGCGGGGACACCGATCGGCAGGGTCACGGAGTAGCAAAATCACGGACAGCTGATCCCACAGACCAAGCTACCCGCGCAGTCCACACCCGGCGCCGAGGGCGGCACCCGCACGCTCCAGGGATTCCGAACCTGAGGGCGGGGCCGGGGCCTGGCACCCTCGGACAGGGGGGAGGAGGTCAGAGGCGGAGAGGACAGCGGCCCCGCGCTCGGGCCAGGCAGACGGACGGTGCCGTCCGAGTTACCTGCGGACCCCGCCACCCCCTTACACTTGGTACATCTGGTCCCGCCGCTGCGCTTTTAGGCCCATTCCTTTGGCCTTTGGAAAGGACCCCCCCCCGCCCCAGGCCGGTGGTACGGCCT
>NW_007728110.1:179686-185564 GCF_000696425.1 Galeopterus variegatus | reverse complement strand
CCACGTGCGTGACGCACAATGGGCAGTTGGTACGGGCCGGTCGCGCCCCCGCGCCCGGTAGGGGGCGCCTGGCACTGCCCGCCCGGCGGGGCCCCCGACTACCCTCGCTGCTTCGGCGTCCGGGAGGATACAGCATGAGCAGCCGCAGCTCCCGCTCTTTCTGCTTCATCTTCTTCAGAATGGTCAAAAGCCCCATGATCCCCGTAACCCCCACTCGGCCTCCGTTTCTTCCTAGTCCTGGGACCCCGGTCCTTGCTCCTATTGGCCATCACGCCCACCGACAGCGCGGTTTATTGGTCGGCCTCTCGTTTGGGCCCGCCCTCTTCCCCACGTGACTGAGAGGTCGCCCGGCCAGCGCTGCAATGGTCCCTCTAGCGGCGCTGGGGCTCTGTGCGGCTGCCCGTGTTAACCCTTCGCCTCCCGAGAGTCGGGGGGCGAGGGCAAAACCCCTTTCCTTCCTCCCCAGGACCCGAGGACTGGAGGACTCGGCCGGCCGGGAACAGAAACCTGCAGTTCCTAAGGTTTTTTTGGTTTTGGGGGGGTTTTTTTGGCGGCTAGCCGGTACACCTTCACCTTTGAGTTCGCGCTCTAACCAAGTCGGCTAACCGGCCCGTCCTGAAGTTCCTAAGTTGTCTTTTGGCTTGGTAGGCTGTACTGCTAAGGGGGTCTGACCCAGCAGTCGGCACCAATTGCCCCATGGGTGTCGACGAGCTCATCCTGGGGCCACTGTAAGGTGCTGCCCCCCAGAAACATGGTCCACATCCTGCTCATCTTGGCCCTCAGCATCATCCTAAACCTACCAGTGACAGAGAATTGGGTCTTCCCACTCCCGCGCCCCTGCAAGAAGTGGGCCGGTGGTTCTCAGTCAAGGGCGATAATGCCCCCCAGGGCCGTTTGGAAATGTGCGGGGGCGCGTTTGGGTTGTGGCAATGACAAAATAGAGTCCCTGTCTTTTAGTTGGGGGGGCGGGGGAGAACAGGGATACTAAGCGCCCTGATGCAGAGAACAATCCTGCACAAAGAATTGTCCCACCCAAGATGCCCATGGTTTCCACTCTTGAGAAGCACAGTTCCTGCCCGGATGGTGCCTCCCACAGTAGCTGGCATGTAGTAAGTGCTCAGTTAAATATTTGTTGTCCAACCGTTTACTTCTTTACTGTAGAGCCCAAGAAGTCCAGAAGAAGAGGAAACTGAGGCCAGGGACCAAGCTGACTGTAAACTCAGAAGAGTGAGAGCCTTATTATCTTACTTTCAGCCTTTCCCCCAGCCTGCTATAGGATGAATGTGAAGAGACGGCATAGATTCCATCTAATGCTTGGGAAAAAAACTCAGCACCTGCTGAAGATAATGGCTAACTCCTGGGTAACTGTTGCCAACACGTGTTCTACTTCATTCTCCCTGCAACCCTGACAGGTTTATGTTCCTTTTGTAGATGTGATAATGGAGTCCAGAGAGTTTAATGAGCTTGGGCAAGATTCAAACTCAGGTCTGGTTGACAGTAAACCAGACTGTCTTTCTGGGTGCCTCTGTGGACTTTGCCTGGAGAGAGAGGTCTGGAAGGAGCTTGAGCTTCCCATCCTGCAGGAGGAGGTTGTGGGCAGGTGAGGGCTGAACAGACAGGGTGCCTGAGTGTGCCCCTTCAGGTCGGCACCATTTACCTTCCATCAGGCACACACCCAGTGTAAGGTTACAGCAATAGCTACTCTAACTGTCTGGCTGGGGCTATTGTCGGACTCCTGCCATCGTGGCCAATTGTATTGTTAAAGCAATTCATAACTAAAGCCAAAACATTTCATTATTTTAGTTCCATTTGTATTGTCAGGGCTAGGGCTCAGACCTTTCAAACCCATCATACAGGCTGGGTCACGAGACGCCTCACATACAGGTCCACGCTAGGTAATTGGGAAAGATCCAGGAGCCATTCGCTGATGACACGAGCTCATTCCTCAGCAGTAACAGCTTGCAACAGCAGAAGCAGCAGCAGCGGTGGTGACCCCTTGGGGGATCCCAGGAACAGGGGTCACCATAGGTCAGAGCCGCTCGTCCTTTATACTTAAGTCCATAACCAAGGAACACCTGGGTGCACGTGCATATTTACATCAAATGCTCGGCAAGATTCTGAACACCTCAGGGGCCCTGACCATTTCCCTATATTTTCCCTACACGCAGGAAAAAAGCATAATTCCTACTCAAATGCTTTGAGACTTGACTAAGATCAAAATGTGAAATTGCCAGACCATAGGAGCCTGCCGTCCTGCCTCCAGGAGTCTACGCTACACAAGTTCTGGGACTGCATGTGAACATTTATGACGATGAAGTTCACTGTGGCATGGTTTGGAACAGCCAGAAATTGGAAAAAACCTAAGTGCTTTCAAGTGAGAGCGGGTTACCTAAGCTAGGATACGTGCTTGTGGTGGATTCCATGAAGCCCTTAAGAAAGATGAGGTGGACAAAATAAGACAGAAAACAAAAAGAAAAAACTAATGAAAAAAGTATAAAAGAAAGAAGGAGTTGGGGGGCTGTCCAGTTAGCTCAGTTGGAGTATGGTGCTAATAACACCCAGGTCTGGGGTTTGAACCCTGTACCAGCCAGCTGCCAAAAAAAAGGTTAGGTAGAGCTATAATTTACTGGCATGGAAAGATGTCCGTGCCATAGTAAGTGATAAAAGCAAATCTCAATCCCGTTTTAATGTAAAAAATAATGATGACTGGAATTATACTCACTAAACAATGTTTTTCAAACTATGGGATGCAGACCATTAAGTGGATTGTGAAATTAGTGTCACAAATAGTGTCACAAATATGAAGTTGCCCATATTTGACCATTTTGACTATAGAGATATTAGTTTCCTATGCTTCAACCTAGTAGCATTCACAAAAATTAAATAGAATGAACAGAACAGAAAACATTACTACCTTTACCCACATAGTAAAGGTAAGTAGTGTTTGCTGAAACATTTATTTCAGATATTTACATGGATGTGTGTACTCACAGTCACAAAAGTTTGAGAATCACCGCAATTCAACTATTAACTATGGGGAGTAAGTTTGGGAAGAACTTAATTAATTAAAAAAAAAAAGCACTTCTGGATTGTTTTACTTCACTACCTACCAGGAACATTGAAATACTTGTTTAAATGTCAGGCTTAAAGTCCTGTCTGTCCAAGCTGTTGTGGTAGCTTCCCAGGAGCCACATAATAAGATTTCAATAAATATCAGTTAAAAAAAAACAACCTTCAAGTTCTGTGAAAAGGGGGAGTCCAAGAAGTAACTTGTGTTTATGTTTTGAACAATTGCCTGTGTCTAGAAATCAGGGGGTGGAGGGGCTTTTAAAGACAAGGGTAGCCCCCCCCCCCAAAAAAAAGGGTAGGGGCCAAGTCACAGGCTGTGTTTCCATTTGCCTCATAGAAAGGAGAAAGAGGTCTTAAATAAAATCTTTGGGAAATACCTTTGGAAGGAAACTGGGAAAGAAGATATGTAGAGCTGTAGTTATATATAACCATGAAAAAAATATATATATATATATTTCACAAGACAGAATCATGAAATTAAAATACCCAAATCCTGACAGCTGTGAAACCTGCTTTTTACAGGAGAACTTCTTAGGGCTAAGTGGATTTTAACTTGAGGATAGAATTTTAAATGCCTTTTAGGTTTCTTTTAAATTTTTAAACTATTTTTGGTGGCTGGCTGGTATGGGGATCTGAACCACTGACCTTGGTCGTATAGCAGCACGTGCTCACCAACTGAGCTAACCAGCCAGGCCTAGGTGCCATTTATTTTTTTACTTTTTTTTATTATTAATATTTTTTTACATTCTATGATGTTGCTATAGAGCAGTTGGGAGGGAGAGGAGAAAGGGGAAGGAAGAGGAAATGTGAAGGAAGAAGGAGGAAGGGCAGGATTGAGACCAGGGGGCTTCCAGTGGTGGCTTGGTCATTCCTGGGCTGGGTGCAGATGTCGGAGCAGTGTGGCAAAAGTCCTCATCCCCCACCACCCCAGCTCAGGAACCCAGGGCCCTTCTTGCTGTGGTTTGGTGGTTGTTGCTGGGCTGGTTGCATGTGTTGGGGGTGTGTGGCCAAGGCCCGAGGCCCCCCACCGCCCCGGCTCTGGAAAGCCCAGGGCACTTCCTGTTGTCACTGGGCTGGCTGTGGGTGTCAGGCTCCCCCACTGCCCTGGCTCAGGGGAGCGCTTTCTGTGGCAGCTCAGTTGGGCATCACTGGGGTGGTTACCTGTATCAGGGGTGTGTGGCTGAGGCCCTCAGCCTCCACCCTTGGGACTGGTTGCGGGTGTCACGGGGCATGGCTGAGGCCCCCAGCCCTCCCCACTTTCTGACTTGGTAGCCCAGGGGACTTCCAGTCCTTCTAGGTGTTTGGTGACATGAGACCTTTACTAGTTATTATCAAACTTTGTGTCTGGTTGTGGGTATTTTGTTTTTCTTTCAATTCTCTGTTGGATTATTTGCTGTTCCCACCTCTTAAACTCTGCACTGGATCTAGTTTGTTGTCCTTTGCTTACTTCTAAAATGGTAGAACTTCCTGTGGGGACCAGCACTTGAGCTCTGTGGTTGAGCTAAATTGCTGCTTTGCTGCTAATTCCCTGGGGAAGGCTTTTTGTGCAGCTCAGGTTTTAATGGTTGACTTTGTACATACTTCGGGTCCAGTGAAATCTGGTGCACCTGAGTTGTGTAAAAACTCTGGTCTGGGCCTGAGTCTTTACATCAAAGCGCACCCCATGCAATTCTATATTCCTGACCAGTCTCCTCTGAGTGGTCCTGTGCTGATTGGGGGCAGATCACCTGTCCTTGCTGTGCCCCAGTGTCTCCCCAGTGGGCCCGTCTCCCCCACCACCTGTCTTCTAAACACTTCCCATGGGGGCTGGCCTGTGGCTCACTCAGGAGAGTGCGGTGCTGATAACACCAAGGCCACGGGTTCGGATCCTATATAGGGATGGCCGGTTCGTGAGCGTGGTGCTGATAAACACTTCCCATGGGACAAGCTGGGCTCCAGTCCCTTGCAATGACTTACGGGCCTCTGAATGGCTCCTTTTTTACAGTTGTTGTGGCTCCTAACTCTTATGTGGGTCCACAGGAACCCTATTAGTGGTCTTGCTGGCCTGGAGACCACCAAGACCCTCTTCCCCCCTGCCGCCTCCAAGTAACTTCATCCAAAGGGCACAGCTGCAGCTTTTGCTGGCTCCTGCTCCGTGTACTCAGCAGCTCCAGCCTGGAAGCAGCCGAGATTCAAAATAGAGTGATTTTTTTTCTCTCATCGTGGCTTCTCCCACCTTCATGGGCTCCATAGGTCTCTCCTCCCCTTCCCCTGAGCTCCAGCAGCCCCAGCTTGGCTGTTGTTGCTTTTTTATAGTTGTAAATTGGTTGATTTGTGGGAGAGAGTGATGCTGGGGACCATCTGTTCTGCCATCTTAACCGGAAGTGAATGGTTTCTTTGGAATAGCAGGGCCAATTTTATTCACCATGCTCAGGGCAGCAGGAGGTGTCTCTGTTGCTGTAAGATCACATTAGAACACCACTGCATATCTCAACAGGCTTCAGAGTCTTGCCACACTTCTCTCTGCCATCATGTCTTCAGATGATGTGGCTCTTCCAGGGGAAGCACTTGGAGATGGCTTCAGCCCAGGACTCCAGACACTACTATGCTTACATGGGCCCCTGCATTCCCTAGATACCTTCCCCCCCCCTTTTTTTTGTCTTTTTCTGTGTTCGGCAACGGATCGCAACCCTCAGTGTCGCCCCCGTACCGGACCGGGACCGGCAACGGGATCGCAACCCTCGGTGTTGCTCCCGCACCTCGCTCAGCCAGTGAGTGGGAACCGGTCTGTATGTGGGATCCGAACCCTCGGTGGGAGCGCCACCACGCT
>NW_007728110.1:163821-178923 GCF_000696425.1 Galeopterus variegatus | reverse complement strand
CGCGGTGCAGGCACAACACCGAGGGTTGCGATCCCGTTACCGGTCACGAAAAAAGACAAAAAGGGGAAAAAAAATAATAATAATTAGCTGCTCTGGGCCGGCCCTGTGGCTCACTCGGGAGAGTGCGGTGCTGAGAACACCAAGGCCCCGGGTTCGGATCCCACATAGGGATGGCCGGTTAGCTCACTGGCTGAGCGTGGTGCTGACACCACCAAGTCAAGGGTTAAGATCCCCTTACCGGTCATTTTTAAAAAAAAAAAAAAAAAAAAAAACTGTAGTGTTTATATTACTTGGTTTAAAATAAAGTTACAATTTTTTTTCTTTCTTTGTTTTTTTGGTGGCTGGCCAGTAAGGGGATCCGAACCCCATGACCTGGGTGTTATAAAGCTGCACCCTAACTAACGGAGCTAGCCAGCCAGCCCAAAATTTATAATTTTAATGAGAAGAGAGAAAACCTGTTTTTTCCTCTGGTAAGACACATTCACGATGCAGATCTTATTTTTTGGACCAGATGCCCATGACAGAGGCATCAACCAGCACTTGGTGGCAGCATACCCAAGTGTAGGTTTTGTCCCATTGATTAGTAAACAAAGAACTGGAAGGTTGACTGTGCACCTCAACACTGAAATGGCAACTGTGTACAGACCTTTTCTGCCCTGGCCAGCTCTACCACTCCCACCCCTCATCTCCCTGGAGGCCTTGTATCCTCAGGCAGTCCTGGCGCCAGTGCTGGTCAGTGGGTATGCACCACATGCAGGCCACGGCTGAACGTCTCAAATAGCAAGTCACGGTGTCCACGCATCTTTATTAGCCGTCTTAGCCCAGCTGCCTGGCATGGAACGAGCTGTTACCCCCCAGTCATCCACCCAAGAGCACGTGGCATCCTCAGGCCCTTCCAGAACCATAGGAGTTGGGAAGGACTTGAAAGTCTGAGCTCTTCCAATAACCCCCGTGTCTGCCTCACCTGGTGCCTGTGGCACCCTTGGGAGCGAGGCTGTCTTGCTTGTCTCTAGGGGTCCTGGCCTGACCAGTAGAACAGCTGGGCGTGCCCTGCTGTGCCTTCACTCAGCAACCCCAGGGGCAGCTCCCACTCTCTCCACTTGCCAGAGCCTCCATTCGCCTGGATTGCAGCAGCAGCCTTCTCACTTTTTTCCCTGCTCCCCCTCTCCAAGGCACAGGAACCCTTGGAACCTGGGTGTCAGATCATGTCCCTCTCGCTCAGAGCCTTCCAGTGCTCCTGTGTCTTTCAGAGTAAGAGCCGAGGTTGTCAGTAGCCTGCAAGGCCCCTGTGGCTTCCCACCCCAATCTGCTCCCCACCTTACCAATCCCATCAGGCCTGGAGTGCACACTCCCCTCTGCCCCCAACCAACACCTCCCTGTCGCTGCCCTCTCCTCTTCAGTACTTTGCTCAAACATTCAGTGTCTTGAAAAAATTGTCTTTGTTCACATGTCTTAATGAGGCTCAGCCTAACCCTGCTATTGAAATGTGAACCTCCCCAGCCCACATTCCCCCATCTTTTACCTGCGTCTATTTTCCCAAGGGCACCTACAGCCTCCTCCCAGACTATGTAATCCACTTAATTTATTACATTTATCATCTCCCCCTCTCCCCTCTAGAATGGAAACTCCACAAGGGCAGGGATTTAGATCCTTTTTGTGTATGTGTGGTGGCTGGCTGATACAGGGATCTGAACCTGGGACCTTGGTGTTATAAGGCTGTCCTCTAGCCAACTGAGCTAACTGGCTGTAGAGGATTCTTAAAGCAAATGTACTTCACAGGGCCTGGTTTTCCAAAGCCTTGCAGTTTCACATATTGACCTTGCGAAGGACTGGAAATTTTCCTCAGGCTATAAAGTCTCTGGTGTAAGATAAAGATTTGTGGTACAGCAAGGTTGCTGGCTCAAGGACAGACGGGTTACTGATTGTTATATAAAGATACTGAAGATTGTTATGTAAACATACTGAGAAATTGCTATAAGATCACCTAATTGCCTTACTGGAATGTTATCTGGCTTATTTCACTGAAAATTACCAGCCTATATTGTTAAACTATAACCCCACCTATGTTCTCTTCCTGTAACTTCTGGTCTGGAAAATAGATGCAGGAAGAGAACCCCAATTTGGGGTTAATTTCCCAAGGAAGGGATGCCTCTTGCTGGAGGGTCCCGGGAAGATTGACCACTTTGGGGTCTCTCACTGCTCAGAAGAGATGGGCTTTGAGTAATCCTTTGCATCTCCATCACCCAGGGGAAGAGGGGTGACAAATCCGTGGGGGCAAGGCAACATAAAGCAACAACGGGCCAGTCCCTCTGTTTGTCTACCAGGCTTCTCTTTCCCCACAAACCAAGGCAGATCCAGCTCCTACCCTCTGAAACCCCCATGAAGTCCAACACCCACACTAGGCCCAAACCAAGGACAGCGTCTCATAGGCACCCCCATGGGTGTCAGCCCAAAGTGGAAAGCAGGTAGTGGCGGTGCTGGGAGAGGACCCCAGGTCTCTGGTGGCCACAACACCCACCCTCAGGGCATTGTTCAGAAGCTCGTTTTGTAAAATGCCCCCTCCGGCTTGGAGGCATCCCTTTTTCCCAAGAGGCCTCAGGCTGGCATGGCAAGAGGGATCCTGAGAGATCCATTACCAAATTCCTTCATTTTACATATGAGGAGACTGAGGCCCAGAGAGGGCACAAGGCTGTCTGAGGCCCCAAAGCCCAGTGCACATGAGCTGCAGCTGAACCCAGTTCTCCCGAGACCCCTCCCAACCTTTCTCCTGGAAGGGCTCCCTTCCCAGCTTCGGGGACTCTGGTCTAGGGCTTCTGGAGGCCGCATCCTCAACAGTGCACCCCTCGATCCTTTTCCTGCTGACCCACAGCCCTTCCATGGGTGCCCTGTGTGTTCCCCATTTTTTCCACTTTAGGCTCCAAGACGATGGCTGGATCTGCGAGGAATAAGCTGAGGAGAGCATGCTGAGGCTCTGCTGCCTCCTTGCCCTTGGCCAAGTCCCCTCCTCCTGCTGAGCATCAGCTTCCCCAGTTACAAAACAAGGAGACTGGACAGACAATCTCTAAAGTCCTCTAGCCGTGACCAACTGCCGACCTGCTTGGCCAGAGCTCCCTGTGCCCTTGGTGCCATCCTTAGTGCCAAGTCTCAGAGGGCAGCGCTGTCCTGTGTTGCATTGTGAGTTGCTGGCCAGACTGGGTTGGGCTTTATTCCCCAGCCCACTCTGCCCATCCCAGCCTTCTAGGCACTGGCACTGTGACCCTGGCTGGCTGCTCCCCCACACCAGGCTCCACATGAGGTCTTCCTGTCTCTAAGAGTCACTGGGATAAGACAGAGGGGACTCGCCCTTTCTGAGCTCACTAGTGACCTCTTTCCATATGTGCTTTCAATCATCATGATAGCCCTGGCAAAGAGAGGGTCTTATCCCCATTTTACAGACAAGGAAACTGAAACCCAGAGAAACCCAAGGCCTCGTCCAAGGTCACACAGCTAATAGTGGCAGAGCAAGGGTTTAAACCCAGGTCTCTGTGGGGCTTGGACTACCTGAGAAAATCCAGGAGGTGTGGTCAATGCCCGCTGACTCTTTGAAGCTCAGCTGTTTATTATTTATGATCCCTGTGCATTCCCAAACGTCCCAGTCAACTTCCCAGAAGGATGTGTGCAGTGAAGCAGTAGCAGAGGATCAGGAGCACAAAGCTCGGGCAGCAGGCCTGCGGGGGCGGGGGGCGCTGAGCGGGGGTCTGCGTGCCAGCTCCCGCTTCTCCATCAGCACCGAAGACTCGGTGCTGGTGACTTCACAGAACCCCTGGTGAAGTCACCCAGTCCTGGGAGTCCCGGCTATTTGCAGACTCTAATGAGCCCTCACAATGTGCTCACAAAGTACTGTGCTGAAAGTGAAAGTCTGCCCTCCCCATTCCCTGGGGA
This sequence comes from Galeopterus variegatus, assembly GCF_000696425.1. Classification (NCBI taxonomy): domain Eukaryota; kingdom Metazoa; phylum Chordata; class Mammalia; order Dermoptera; family Cynocephalidae; genus Galeopterus; species Galeopterus variegatus. The sequence continues at coordinate 175,002 of NW_007728110.1, read as the reverse complement.
GTCACCACGATGTCACTGCCCCCACTCCCTGGCCAGCATTCAGTTCCTCAGGAATCATCCCCTCAGCTAGCCTTTGCCTTCCTGCCCACAGGCCCCATCCTCTCCAACTCGGGCAGGGGTGAGGTACTGGAAAGAGTGAGAGGCCTGGTGTCAGGGACAAGTGGGGATTCGAGTCCATCCCCCCGGGGAGGTGACTGGGGCAAGGGATGTACTGTGAGGAGCAGCCCCGTCACATCTGAATCTGAGCTGCTCTCCTGCACCCTCTGCATCAGCCAAGCACCCTCTCACCCTTCCTCCGCTAATAGCACCCAGATGCCCCTGGGAGATGCCCCTTCCTCACTCCCTAGTCCCTATGGTTGAGATGGGACTGACCCCTCCCCGGGCTCCAGCATGGGCCTGGGACCCCAGCCCTGACGGTCTCACCTTATTCTCTGGCCACAGTAACTGATGTCAGGAATTGGCACATGACACAAGCCAGACCAAGGAGAGCCAGGCCTGGGACCTTTGTTGGAACTATTGGGAAAGTGGCAGAGGGTGGGGGATGTCTCTGTCCTGAGGCAGCTAAGCTGGTGTTTCTGGTGACCATCTTCTACCACGAGTGGGCCCTGCCTGAGAAGATAGCCAGCCCCGAGGAGAACAGATAAGGTGAGAGACAGACTCCTGATGACGTTGTTTGGGCATCACGATCCAGCAGTGCCTGAAGCTGGTATACTCTGGACTCGCAATAACTTAAGTTTGAATTAGATCTTTTATAGGGGAAAGAGACTCGTGTAACACAGATGTGTACCACCTCCCAGTGAAGATTTCACAAATGACTGCACGGAGAATACTTTGTTTACTCCAACACTGTACAAAATTAAGGCAAGGCTGGCCGGTTAGCTCAGTTGGTCAGAGCGCGGTGTTATAACACCAAGGTCAAGGGTTTGCATCCCCATGCCAGCCACCAAAAAAAAAAAAATATATATATATATATATATGAAGGCAAGTCCACTCTGAGGACCACAAATGACAGAGAAAGGTTAAGTGAGGAAAACTAAGAATTCAGAGAAGCTCAAATTCCCATCTCTTATTAAGACTCCTTTGTAAGTGAAAAATCTTGAGCAATTGACATCAGATATTAAGTGCTGCTTCTCACACATGTACACAATCATTAACTTTTTCACTAAAAAGGTATTTCATTAGGAAAAACTCATCCTTGTTCTTGCATCACATCATCTTTTTTCTTAAAATAAATAATAGTGAGACAAAATACAAGCCTGTTGTTGAGTGAAAAAAAATTCATCAGCTATTTATTGGATGCCTTTGTTAAAAGTTTAACAGACACTTGTGTGACTTACTGTGTGCCAGGCACTCTTCTAAGCCCATTACGTATGTTACTTCATCAAATCCTTATGTTATTCTCCCCATTTTACAGATGAGGCATAACAAGGTTGGTTACGTGACTTGCCCCAAAACAAGTTTCAGGCCCTGGGATAGAGCCTGCCCATCCTTCAGTGTCCCTCCCACAGAGCTCTTGCTCTGGAAAGCTTTCCCTTACCTCCACAACAGAAAGTGACCTCCCCAACAGGTGTGTCCCACACCCCCTTAGGTTGTAAACTCCTCCAGCTGAGGCTAAGCTCCCACGCAGGCACACTGTCAATAGCCAGCCTTGCCCAACCAGCAGCCACCTGGCCTATCTCTCTGCTATCTGTCGTCTGTCACTCCCTCAAGGGAGTGACAGCCCTAAAATGAGGGATGCACATGGTGGGAGGACCTAGACTGAGGGGTCCTCATCCCTGGGCAGCATCTATCCAACCCCAGGAGGTGTAAGCAGGAATTGGAATGGGGCATCAATGCATCCTGGCTTCTCCCAAATCAGCCACGTGACTGTCTCCTCCCTATGCCTCAGTTTCCTCATCAGTGAAATGAGGTTGGTTGGGGACAGTCCCCCGGGAACCCAGGGCAGTTCCTGTGGGAATGAATAACGCAGAAGTTACTTTACTCAGGAACATTTTGGGGTTCCTGGGGGGCAAGCTGCCTGCTCGACTTTCATTCATTTATTCATTAATTGAGCATCTATTATGTGAAAGCAGTGTTTGAGGCACAGGGACACTTCAGAGAGCAAAACAGGCAAAGATCCTGTCACCCAGGATCTCTGTAGCTCTGGTATTTGGGAAGCCTCCATGTTTCCACCTACCAGGGCTGCTGGCTTTGGACTACTGGCCCAGGCCGGGTGTGGAGAGGGCCCGAGGGCTGGGAGGAGATGATAGGGTCTGTTCTCCCTCCAGCTCTGCCCCCTCCTGTGGGGTGACTTTGCCTCCCTGGATATTAGTTTCCTTACCCTCTCTTATGTACTGAATATTTGTGAATGAATATTTGTGTGTCCCCCACCAAAACTCATACAGGTATGTTGAAGTGCCAACCCTTAATATGATGGTATTGGAGATGGGGACTTTAGGAGGTCATTAGATTTAGATGATGGGATTAGTGTTTTTACAAGAAGACAAAGAGAGACCAGAGCTCACGCTCTCTCTCTTCCCCGCCCCCACCCCATGCGAGGACACAGCAAGAAGGCAGCCATTGGGCAAGTCAGAAAGAAGAAGGCTCTCACCAGGAACTGAATCTGCTGTCACCTTGATCTTGGACTTCCAGCCTAGTGAGGGGTCAGAGTGGATGGCCCTACCAGCCTGGGAGGGCGTCCACCTCTTGGGGGTCTTCCTCCAGGGCAGTGGCCTCCAGGGAGGAGCCACACGTGCTGCCTGTCACCCTTCTACCTGACACCGGGGTCTGGAGGGGGAAGAACTGGGGTCCAGGTTTGGGGTGGGGATCCACGGGTCCTAGCCACACGCATGCACACACACACACACGCACACACACACACACACACACACACACACACACGTGATTTTTCTTGGTTACATCATGCACAAGCCTCCTCAGACGGCTCCCTGTGGTGCCCATAGACCGGCTTAATGAGCCCCTCAGGTGCCCGCCTCAGGCAAGATGCCCCAGCCCTCCAAGTTTCTGGGAAACAAAAATAATTCAGAGAAAGAGGAGAAGCCTCACTTCAGCCTCTGCCCCTAGGCCCCTTGGAAGCAAGGAGGGCAAGGCCCAATGTCATGCCCAATCCTGCCCACCTAGGTGTTTTTAATTATAAGCTTGCATTAATAATGCTAGAATCCAAAATATGTTGCCACAAATCTCAGGAGGGGGATATCTCTGTACAATATTCAGACAGCTTCTCATCTCTTTCCTTCCTATCTTCAAGACAACTCTGTGAAACAGGTTTGACTTCTTTGCCAGCCCCAGTGTACATGTGAGAACATTGAGGTTCCAGATGATGAACCTGCTGAGCGAAGTGCCAGGACTCGGAGTCAGGCCTTCTGACTCTAAAGCCCAGACTTGTCTTGTGGCTGGTTCTAGGAAGAGCAGACAGTGACAGCGCTCCACACCTCTGCTCATGGCAGACATCACTAATCAATCATGGCATGACAGACATTGCTAACCTATTGTAGTGCTCTTCTTTTTTTTTTTTTAAAGATGACCGGTAAGGGGATCTTAACCCTTGACTTGGTGTCAGCACCACGCTCAGCCAGTGAGCAAACCGGCCATCCCTATATGGGATCCGAACCCGCGGCCTTGGTGTTATCAGCACCGCACTCTCCCGAGTGAGCCACGGGCTGGCCCCTTGTAGTGCTCTTCTAAGAAGCTCAGAGGCAGCGGTGAACTCCTCAGCACAGCACTCCGGGGTCACCTATTAGAAGATCATATCTGCAGTATTTATCATCTTTGCGATCCCACATCATCAGCCTTGAACCCTAGGGACTCAGGCACAAACCTAAGGATGCTCTAGTCACCAGACCATAGGACCCTACACAGTGCATGCTGTTCCTGGACGGGGGTTACTGGCTCCTCTGTCGCCCAAACAGAAGTCCCATCCAAGCCTGGTCTCTCTTAGATGCACAACGCCATCCATGCAGGTTTGCCTGGGGCTTCGGGATTTGCTGGGTCTTTAAAAATTTTTTTTATTATGAAACATTTCAGGTACACCCCAAACTTTGGGTAATAATATCACAGAGATATTAGCGTTCCCATAGTTTAAGCAATAAAACACCACAGACACAACTGAAGTCCCTATGTGGCCCCCTCAGCCCATCCCTCCCCTACCACGGATCTCTGAATTTTGTTTCTCACTCCCATGCATATTTTATACTTTAATAACATAGTTACATGTCTGAAGAAATGAACAAAAAGAAACAACAACAAAAAGCAAAAAAAACCCAATAAAAAACAAACAAAAACAGTCAGAGTTACATATCCTTATTATTAAACCTTATAGAAATTTTATCATATTGTTCAGATCTTGTTGCAGCTTCCTATTTCTGTACAATTGGATGTCTTAGACTTTAGGCATTTTTTAGATGGTAAGTGCGGCTTCAAATCTTCCTTCGTATAATAATTGTGAATGTTTGTTGAGGACTTGCTGTCTGTACCAGGCGTGGTTTCAGGAGACTTACTTGCCTTAGCTCATTTAATTGACAAAAAAGTTAATTCTATCCCTGTAGTGGATTGAATTATGTCCCCACAAAACTCACTGAAGCTTAAATTGTGCCCCCCAAGTTTTATGTATTAGAAACTCAGCCCCCACTGTGACTGTTAAGAGGGTGGGAAATCCTATGATGGTAATTGAAAAGTGGAGCCTTGAAGAGGTGATTGGATTGTAGGACCCTGCAGTAGTGAATGGATTAAAAATGGTGGTCAGGGGTGTGGTTCTGAGGGCTTTAAAAGAAGAGAGTCTGGGGCCGGCCGTGGCTCACTCGGGAGAGTGCGGTGCTGATAACACCAAGGCCACGGGTTCGGATCCCATATAGGGATGGCCGGTTAGCTTAATGGGTGAGCGTGGTGCTGACAACACCAAGTCAAGGGTTAAGATCCCCTTACCGGTCATCTTTAAAAAAAAAAAGAAAGAAAGAAAAAAGAAGAGAGTCTGTCTCTCTCTCTTCCACCATCTTGCAATGTGAGACCCCTGGGTCACTGTTGCTACCACCAGATGGACTTTGGACTTCCCAGCCTCAGAAACTGTAAGCAATAAATTTCATTTTCTTTATAGATCACCCAATTCCGTGTATTTTGTATAAGCAACAAAAATGGACTAATACAATCCCCATTTCACCGTTTGGAAACAGAGGCACAGAAAGGTGAAGTTATGAACCCAAGTCATGTAGCTTGGAAGCTGAGCTCCTAACCACTAGACATCACTCTCTCACTGCTACATGGTCTGTTGTAAGAAAACACAGTAATTTATCCATCTGTTCTATTTAAGGACCATTGCTTGTTTTTTGCAAACATACTTCAATATCGGTCTCAGAGGGTTTGGGCTGGTTGTATTATCTTGCTTGGTTCTTGTTTATCAAGCCTGGGAGTGGGTATTTGTACCATCCCCCTGCCTCCCCAACTCCCACCCTTTACAGATGAGGAAACTAAGGCTCAGGGAGGGTGAGTCATCTTCTCAAAGCTGTACAGCTCCAAAGTGGGCTGTAAACCTGGACTCCCCCAATTCCAGAGCCCAGGGGCTCTGCCATACCCCACATGAGCCCTTAGTCCCCACTGTCTTCTCCTCTCGGCTCTGTTCCTGGCAGCCTGCCCTCTCCCCCAGAACATCCTCCCCACACCTGGCCTTTGTTCCTGCCTCCTCTCCACCCTTTACTGGCCTCCTCCCACAGAAGGGGCCCACCCGGAAGGCCAGTTCATGTTAGGAAATTCCAGCCACGTGAGCAACCCTGAGCCAGGGATTCTGAGCAGCTGGTGGCTTTAGGAGAAACTGAAACTTGGCTTGCTGGGGGTGGAGTGGTCACTGGAGATTTAAAAAGCTGTCACTTCCTTGGGCCCCCAGAGGGCACTGGGACATCACAGCTGCTGAGGAACACCCAGGACCAGCGGAGTGAGCCTGCTCCCCCTGCCTAAGCAATGCACCTCTGCGGGGTCGATGGGCTGCTGACCGGGACAGTGAGTACAGGGGACAAGGGATGGGGATGAGAAGGGGAATATGCCCGAGGGTCCCCAGCACCCAGATAGTGAGGGATGCACTCGGGAGCTCCTAGTCCCAACTTTGTGTCTATAGGCTGTGTGACCGAGGGCTCCACACACCCTCTCTGGGTCTCACTTGCTTCCCCTGAAAAGTCAGGAGGTTGGAATGAGGCCTTTCCAGCTCTCGTATTGCAGATCCAGCCTCCAGTTTAGAACTTGGCCTCTGGATGCCTGCTCTTTTCTAATCCACCTGTTCTTCCCTCACTTCCCTTTCAGGAGCCTTCTCTTCCCTGGCCAGATTCCCCTGGCCATGGTTTCCCTTGGAGGCCCTGCCCCTCTCTGGGACCCAGATGCCTGATCCTGCCCCCTTCCCCCTCTGTGGGTCCTTCCCCCAGCCTCCAGTTCTTGGTGCCCCAGTGTCTAAAATGAGCCTGCTATGGCCATGAACTCAAGGAGCATGTGGCCAGGGTGGAGCTGTAGCATGAAGCTAGGAGCACAGAGTCCTCAGCCAGGATGGTCGGGGTCTTGCCTGAGATCCTTACACTGAACTCCCCACCACCACCAGAGTGATCTGGGGTGGGGTCTGGCTATGAGGTCTTCAAAAGACCCTCTTACCCTGACTTTCTGGAGCTCTGGGCATTCGGGTTAAACATTTCTTTTAAGTTTCATTGATGAAACTGACACAATTGTCAGCCCTGGAGTCCACTCTTGAGTCAGAAGGGGCTCTCCATTCATTCCTTCTAGGCTGCTGCCCCACTGGAATGCAAGCACTTTGAGGGCAGGGATTTTCGTCCTCTGTTTTGTTCACTGTTGTATCCCCATAGCTTAGAACCTGGCATGTTTTAGGTGCTTAATAAATATTTATTGAGTAGGGAATATCAGCTTTGGGCCTGAGCTGGGCATGGACATGTGGAACCGAAATCAGACCCTGAGCTCAAGGTTAGGAAAATCAACACCTTGACTGTGGCAACAAGAGCAATTGGAATCACAGTGGACCTTCCTTACCTGCTGGCCGGCTCTGGGCTGCTGCACCATGGTGTCCTCTACTGCTCACAGCAGCCTGTAAGGAAAGTGCTATGGTGTCTCCATTGTACAGATGAGGTGACCGACTCAGAGAAGTGGGTGACTTGCTCAGAGTGGGGTGTGGGGTTCAGAGTCAGTTCTGTCTGGGTTCCAATGCTGGGCTCTGCAGCTTCCCGCCTGCCCCCCGTGATGTGAGTAAGACTCTGGTGAAGCTGACATTACAAGGAGTGCCCATGATGGGGCGCAGGTGCCGTGGGAGCACGAGGGGCTCCTAGGAGAACAGGGACCCTCAGGGACTTGACTCAATGGGAAGGACTTGGCTTTACAAACGGCAGTCCAGGACGGAGGGTGCAAGCCCCTGCCGGGACCCCTGAGCCCTCTGGCTGGTGCCTTGCAGGACTCTGAGGAGAAGCAGAGGCACCTGAAGAAGAGACATAAGAACCGGATCGCCGCCCAGCGCAGCCGGCAGAAGCACACAGACAAGGCGGACGCCCTGCACCAGGTGGGAACACCCTCCCTTCCCGTCCCTGCCCCTGCTTACCTGGCCCAGCCACTTCTCCCCCTGCCTGGGAGCAGTTCTCCCATAAACTGCTGTATTTCCCTGGGTACCCTGAGTTTGGGAGGAGGAAAGGGTCCTGCAGCTGAAATCTGGAAATTTGTGGGTGTTGAGTACAGATACACACTGGGCTTCAGGGACAGAGGGTACATCCTCAGCCCGGCCCTGTCCTCAAGGCACCCCCAGTCTAGGGGAAGGGAGACAGGAAATGGAGGTGAATTGGGAGAACCCAACACAGAGGCCAGCTGAGGCACTTGTTAGAACGCAGATTCTTAACTACTCTGCTATAAAAAAGAACGAAATACTACCTACCGTTTGCAACAACATGGATGGACTTAGAGAAAATTATATTAAGTGAAACAAGTCAGGCACAGAAAGAGAAATACCACATGTTCTCACTTATTTGTGGGAGCTAAAAGTAAACAAATAAATAAACACACAAACAAATCAAGGGTTGGGGGGGAAGACAGAATAACCACAAAGATTCCTTGAACTGTTCAAGTCAAGTGAACAGATATGATGTGGGTGGGGAGGGGAGGGGGTGGAGAGGAATGGGTAAAGGGGCATGAAAATCAACTACAATGTATATTGAGAAGTAAAATTTTTTTAAAAATGCAGATTCTTCCTCTCCCACCAGGTCCCATCTCCTGAGGCTGGGGCAGGGCCCGGGGACCTGCACCATGATTAGTACCCCCATGGGTGGGTGGGTGGCCAAGACCACACTGTGAGAACTCTGGCTCAAGGTTAAGATGGGCAAGCTTCCTCTCCTCATCTGAAAATGGGCACCATAATCCCTGCCCTCTGGCGGGGTCCCCGTGGAGACTAAAGGAGACAGCTGATGGGAGGGAGGCAGCCCAGTGGGGGAGGGGAGGGCTCCACAGCACTTGCTGCTTGACCTTGGACCATTACCTGTCCCTGGGAGCCTCCCTTCTTCCTCTGTGCAGTGAGGCCTCCAGTAGTTGGGGGTGAGGATTAAGAGCTGGGCTCAGGACCTGGATGCAGGAGGGCTGCATGTACATTAGTCCTTACAGTGAGGAGGAAAATTCAGTCCTCTGCACCCAAAGGCCCTATGCTCTCTGCAACCTCCACCCCACCGCTCTGCCCTCTTCTTCTGGCATCCTGTTGCTCCACTCCAGCCTCACCTTCCTTAACAGGCCAAGCACCTTCCAGCTTCAGGGACTATGCCCTGGCTGTTCCTTCTGCCTAAAGGCTCTTCCCTTAGATGGCAGCTTGCTCAACCTCACTCCTTTCTGTTGTTGTCTTTGTTCAATGTCACCTCTTCAGAAGGGTCCTTCTAAACCATCCAATCTAAAGAGACCTCTCCTCTCTCTCTTTTTCTTTTTTTTTGTGGCTGGCCAGAATAGGGATCGAACCCTTGACTTTGGTGTTACACAGCCGCACTCCAACCAACTGAGCTAACCAGCCAGCCCAACCACTCTTCTCTTACCTGCTTTTCTTCTTTCTTCTTAGCATTGACCTTTTATTCCATATGGTCTTCCTCCTGAGCTCCATGAGGGCAGGGACTATTCTGCTCCCTGCTGTTTCCCCACTGTCTATAACAGTGCCTGGCAAAGAGAAGAGGCTCAATAATTCACTGTTGAGTGAATCGTAGAGTCAGAATAAAGCGCTCTGGGAACACATAGGTAGGGGCAACACATAGTGCATGAAAAGACTAATGAGTCTTTTCAGGCTGTGTCAAAGGACAAAATTACTACAAACAGTATAAAGAACTCAATTGGCTTTATTGCACTTCTAGAATCAGGCAACACTCTGTTCCATAAAAGACAGAAAGTGTACCGATGAGCTGAGCAGAAGGGATTGGCTTTATAGAGAAAGGCTGAAGAAAGCAGCAGCAAAGAAGTGTACTAGTCATTTCAAAGCTACTTTTCTGGGCTGGCCCGTGGCTCACTTGGGAGAGTGTGGTGCTGATAACACCAAGGCCACAGGTTCGGATCCTATATAGGGATGGCCGGTTTGCTCACTGGCTGAGCGTGGTGCTGACAACACCAAGCCAAGGATTAAGATCCCCTTACCGGTCATCTTTAAAAAAAAAAAAAGCTACTTTTCTTAGGGGCTGGCCTGTTAGCTCAGTTGGTTAGAGGGCAGCCTTACAACACCGAGGTCACTGATTTGAACACCCTTACTGACCACGAGCAAAAAAAAAAAAAAAAATAGCTACTTGTGGGGACAAGATTAAAGCAGAGGGAACTTCATTATCTTTCTGACTGAAGATTTGAACTAGTCTGTTTGAGAAATTGGATATCTCTTTCTTCTGATTTCAGTGAAGGATCCGATAACAACTTAGTTTGGGTTTGTCAACTTGGAACTTTATAGTATTGGTGACTCCATTTTGATTTTTAGTCCTGTCTATTGGGGCCTAGTGCAGAAACTTAGTCCAAAACAACGGCCTCCTATAATTTTCATTTAACAGCTGCCATAATGAAATACCATAGACTGGGTAGCTTAAACAGCAGACATTTACTTCTCATGGTTCTGGAGGCTGGAAAGTCCAAGATCAGGGTGCCAGTTAATTCAGTTCCCGGTGAGGGCTCTCTGCCTTGGCCGCCTCCTCGCCTTATGCACATGGACTTTCCTCAGTGAGTGTGGGAGGAGAGCGATCTCTTTCCCTTCCTCTTTTCAGGTCACCACTTCTGGAGGATTAGAACCCCACCCTTATCATTTCATTTAATCTAAATTACCTCCTAAAAGCCTTATCTCTCTCATTATTTTTCTTTTAAAGATGACCGGTAAGGGGATCTTAACCCTTGACTTGGTGTTATCAGCACCACGCTCTCCCGAGTGAGCCACGGGCCGGCCCTCTAAAAGCCTTATCTCTAAATACAGTCACATCGGAGGTTAAGGCTTCAACATATAAATTGGGGGGAGGGAGGACACAATTTAATCCATAGCACATATCTACTGGCATCTTTGGTTAAAAAAAAAAAAAAAAAAAAAAAAAGATGAAGTCTGTGGGGGTCTTGAAGGATGAATAGGAGTTTTCCAAGTGGATGAAGGTAAGAAAATGCTGTGGGGGCAAATTCAACAGTGCTGGCACATGCATGGGGGACAGCACCCTGCAGACTGGGCAAGACTGAGGGCTGGTGCTCAGGGTGGTGCCTAGGAGACTCCGTGCATCACTTATTCCTTCCTTCCAGAAATGCCCATCGAGGATGGAGAGTCAGCTGTGAACGTGGCAAACAAAATCCCACCCCGCTCCCACCCCACAGGGCTCGTACATATTCTTGTAGGGAAGCCAGACAGACAAATAACTGATCCATAAAGTATTCTGGATGTCAGATGGCAATAACGGCTATGGGAAAAAATAAAGTAGAGAAGAGGGAAGGGAGTGGATGGGGTGGGGTGGTAGAGATTTAACTAGGGAGCCCTCCCTGAGTAGTGACATTTGAGCCATCTCGAATGTCCAAACTCCCTGTCATGAGACTTGAGATCTGAAGGTGGTGAATGAATGAATGAATGAATGAATGAATGAGTCAATTCCTGGAGGTGAGTTGAAGACTCTGGAGAATTTAGGTGCAGGGTGACCTAATGACCTAATAATACACTTTAGAAACATCCATCATTCCACATGCAGAAAT
>NW_007728110.1:160926-162821 GCF_000696425.1 Galeopterus variegatus | reverse complement strand
AACCCGGCTCTATATAAATGTATGCTTCTCCCCCGAATAAAGTGGAACTTCTCCAGTGAACTGTCAGCTCGGGTCCTGTCGTCCTTTCAGGGATGGCCGGTTTGCTCACTAGTTGAGCGTGGTGTTGACAACACCAAGCCAAGGGTTGAGATCCCCTTACCAGTCATCTTTCAAAAAAAAAATATATATATAGGGCCGGCCCAGTGGCGCACTGCTACAGTGCGCCGCTTGGGAAGCACAGCAGCGCTCCCGCCGAGAGTTCGGATCCCACATATAGACCTGTTCCCGCTCGCTGGCTGAGCGAGGTGCGGGGGCAGTGTTGCGATCCCATTGCCGGTCCCGGTCCGGTACGGGTGCAACACTGAGGGTTGCGATCCGTTGCCGGTCACAAAAAAAAGACAAAAAAAGGAAAAAAAAATATATATATATAAATAAAGCTTTGATTGTATTCTACATGGAGAGAGAGAAATTTATTTTAAGAAATTGACTCACATGATTCTGGAGGCTGGCAAGTCCAAAATCTACAGGGTGGACTGGCAGGCTAGAGACCCAGGAAACAGCCAAAGTTGCAGCTAAGGTCTGAATGCTGTCTGCTGAAGAATTCACTCTTGGTTGAGGAAGGTCAGTTTTTGTTCTAGTCAGGCCTTCAACTGATTGGAGGAGGCCCACCCACATTATGAAGGCAATCTGCTTTACCCAAAGCTCACCAATTTAAATGTTGATCTCATCCAAAAACATACTCACAGAATAACATTTGACCACATATCTGTGCACCGTGGACCAAGACTCAATGCTGATGCGAATACCATGGTCTGGCTTACGTCTATGTACTGTAAAACATGTCAGGCACTGTGCTGTGTTTTACTTGGATTAGCTTGATCAGTTATGCCTCTAATAACCGCGGAGTAATTATGGTTATCACCCCATGTTCAGAAGGGGAAAGTGAGGCCCAGAAGAGTTAAGTAACATGCCCAAGGTCACATAGCTAGGAGACAGTATAGACTTGGTTCAATAATCAGGAGCATGGGCTGGCTAGTTAGCTCAGTTGGTTAGAGCGTGGTCCAGGGTTTGTTCCCTGTATGGCTAGCCGCCAAAAACAAAAACAAAAAATCCCTCCAAAAAACAACAAAAACCAATCAGGAGTGCTTAACTGCAGGCTGTCCTGCCTTTGACCTTCCCTGTATTCTACCTTAAGCTCAAAACAAAAGAGGGGAGCGATTAAGTTAATGTTGGTACACTCATGATGGACTACTGAAGAGCTGCTGAGAATAAAGAATGCTTTGACGCCTAATGAGGTGAGAAAATGCTTGCACCATATTAAGCCGAGAAAATAGAATTTGTAACTGTCACTATAGTTTGATAGTATTTAAAAACATAAACAGAATAAAAGAAGTGGGAGGAAACGTTGATTCTTGAGGAGGAATAAGTGCTAATATATGTGAATTCTTAAGTTTGTACAGACAGCTACCACTATGGCATAAGCCTTCCGCATATCCTAGAAATCGCTATCTGGGTGTATTAGTCATCTGCTGCTACATAACAGATTATCCCAAAACTTAGTGCCTTAAGCAACAAACATTTATTGTCCCACAGTTTCTGTGGGTCAGGTATCTGGGTGTGACTTAGCTGGATGCCTCTGGCTCGGGGTCTCACACAGGGCAGCAATTAAGGTGTTGCTCATGGCTGGCTGGAAAGTTCACTTGGGAGAGCATAGCACCAAGGTTGATCCCAGTACCATGAAAACAAACAAGCAAAAAACATAGCAGCTGGCTTCCCTCAGAGAAAGCAAGCTAAGGAGCAAGAAAAGGGGGGGCTGACCCGTGGCTCACTCTGTAGAGTGCGGTGCTGATAACACCAAGGCCATGGGTTGGGATCCCATATAGGGATGGCCGGTT
>NW_007728110.1:155881-160406 GCF_000696425.1 Galeopterus variegatus | reverse complement strand
CCATGAAAACAAACAAGCAAAAAACATAGCAGCTGGCTTCCCTCAGAGAAAGCAAGCTAAGTGCCGGTCTATTACCAGTCATCTTTAAAAAAAAAAAAAAAGAGCAAGAAAAGGTGAGCAATAGGAAAGCCACGGCCCTTGTGTAAACTAATTTCAGAAATGACATCCTGTTACGTTTGCCATATTCTGTTCATTGGAGGCAAGTTCATAGGTTCAGCCCATGCTCAAGGGGAAGGGATTACACGAGGATTAACCCAGGCAGCGGGCTCACTGGGGGGCCATGCTGGAGGCTTCCTACCACACTGGGGAAGAACTTTCCTGGACATCTTCTTTCTCTCTTCATCACCAGCACTAGTGATCGGCTTGCTCTGGAGAGGCTGTTTTTTCAGAAGGAAACAGTGTGGGTCCCTTGGCAATAGTGGCAGTGCCCCCAGCAGTGAGCAGAGAAGACCTGGTGGGTTTGGGGTTGCAGCGAGACCTCAGCTGGAGACACACAGTCTCAAATTAGCCTGGCAACAGGCACAGCACAGATGCTCCCTCCTCAGAGTGACCTTCGAAGTGAGACGTGGACAGTCAGCCCTGAAATTGCAAGTTTATGCAGGCTGAGGGTCTTCACTGGCAGATAACTGCACATGTTTCCTGCAGTGTCCAATTTGATGAGTTTGGACACATGGAAACACTCATGATACCATCACCATGATCTAGGTAATAGACACATCCAACACCTCCCAGGGTTTCCTGTGTCCCACCTCCCTTTTTTGAGGGGGGGGAGTGATAAGAACACTTTATGTGAGATCTATCCTCTTAAATTTTGAAGTGCACAGTATTGTATTAACTATAGGAACTGTTGTATAGCAGAATTCTAGAATTTATTAATTTAGCATAACTGAAACTTTATATCCATTGAAAAACAACTTCCCATTCCTCCCCACCCAGCCCTGGCAACCACTATTGGGTTCTCTGCTTCTGAGTTTGACTTTTTTTTTTTTTTTTTTTTTTTTGCAGCTGGCTGGTACAGGGATCAAACCCTGGACAGGAAGTTATTTTAACCCTCTGTGAAAGGAGGATCCGAACCCTTGACCTTGTTGTTATCAGCACCACGCTCTAACAAATTGAGCTAACCGGCCAGCCCAAGTTTGACTACTATAGATACCTCATATAAGTGGAATCATGCAGTACCTGCCCTTCTGTGACTGGCCTATTTCACTTAGCTTAACGTCCTCCAGGTTCATCCATGTTGTTGCAAATGGCAGGACCTCCCTTTTTAGGGGTGAAGGGTGAATAATATTCCACTGAATGTGTGTGTGTGTGTGTGTGTGCGTGCATACCACATTGTCTTTATGCATTCATCTGTTGAAGGATACTTGGGGTTTTTTTTAAAGATGACCAGTAAGGGGATCTTAACCCTTGACTTGGTGTTGTCAGCACCACGCTCACCCAAGTGAGCTAACCAGCCATCCCTATATAGGGATCCGAACCTGTGGCCTTGGTGTTATGAGCACCACACTCTCCCAAGTGAGCCACGGGCCGGCCCTTGGGTTATTTTCATATACTGGCTATTGTGATTGATGCTGCAATGAACATGGGAGTGTAGATATCTCTTCAAGATTCTGATTTCAGTTCTTTTGGATATGTGCTCAGAAGTGGGTTCAATAGTCTTCCACTCCTTGAAAGGTAATCACTCACTGTAGTACTTAAGTTTAAACTCCGTTTATACTCTTTTATCTGTTTTGTTTTCTGGGATTCACCTCTGCAGTGGGATAAATTGTGGCTCCCTATAAGTTATGTCCACCCAAAACCTGTGAATGCAACCTTATTTGGAAAAAAGGTCTTTACAGATGTAATTAAGTTAAAGATTTCAAGATGAGATCATCCCAGATTATCTGAGTGGGACCTAAATCTAATGACCAATAAGACGTCAACAATAACAGGAGAAGACACAGAGGAGAAGGCCACGTGAAGAGGAGGCAGAGATTAGAGTCACGCCGCCCCAAGCCGAGGAACACCTGCACCAGAAGCTGCAGGGCCCTCGGAGGCAGCACTGACCTGCTAACCTCCTGATTTCACACTTCTGTCCTCCAGAACTGTGAGAGAACAAATTACTGGGTTTTTTTCTTTTTATTTTTCTTTTCTTTTGGCAGCTGGCTGGTACAGGGATCAAACTCCGGACCTTGGTGTTATCAGCACATGGTCTAACCAACTGAGCTAACCGGCCAGCCCAAATTTATTTTATTTTAAGTCATCATGTTTGTTACAGCAACCTTAGGAAACTAATACAAACTCAATAACTCTAAATAATTATTCTGCTAGTTTCTTGATGTTTCAATTTTTTAGTTGTATGTTAGGATTAGGTGTCTATTTCTCTCAAGTAGACACAATCTGGAGGTTGGCAGTCCACGGCAGGACAGCTGCATGATCAGTGAGCAAGATGCTACCATCTGATTCAGAGTCCAGGATAACTTCCCATACTCCAGCTACCACACCCTCTCCCTTTAAAGGAACCTCCTGGAAGTTGAACAAGATACTTCTGCTCATATTCCATTGACTAGAACTAGTATCATGTCATAGATAGCTGCAAGAGAGGTTGGGAAGGTGTCTCAATATTATTTTTTGGCAGGGGAGATGGGGCGTGGCTGGCTGAAACCTGGACTGGGATCAAAACCTGGAGTTGGTGACCTTGGTATTGTCAGCGCCATGCTCTAACCAGCTGAAGTGTCCTAATTCTAAATGGACATGTGCCCAGCTTAAAAATGAAATTCTCTTTCTAAGGATGATATGGGTACAATTAGTGGTCTCCGTGACAAATATCCTGTATTCACTCTCTACTATGAAAGTTGAGTACTAAGCTCCCCAAGTGCACACACCCCACCAATACACATGCATTACTCCTCCTGCCATCTTGCCAGTATAGTTACTTCATCATTATTGGCTGAATCGATGTTCAATATTTATATTTTTATGATTATGTGACTATTACTCCCAAGAGAGACATGTAGTACTCTATAATCACATTTCTTCTCTTGTCTTTTTGTTTTTCCTAGAGTTAGCCTTGTGCTTTGTATGTGCGTATGTGTTACATTATTATGTATGTGCTTTGTATGTGTGTATGTGTTATTGCTGTTAAATTGCTTAGTTTTCTGTGTATCAATAACTATATCATCCCAAAGCTCTATGACAGAACTTAAAAATATCCTTTGTGTATATATTTTTAAGTTCTGTGTGTATATATATATTTTATATATATCTCAGATAGACACCAAAAAATATAGCCATGCTTTGACTATACATATACATATATATAAAAATTTTTTGGTGGCTGGCCAATAGGTATGGGGATCGGAACCCTTGACCTCGGTTTTACAACACCATGCTCTAACCAACTGACCTCACTGGCCAGCCACTGTGACTATGTTGAAATACATCAGGAATTCTATTACTTTTATTTGGTCCTTGAAGGTATTCCTTCTGAAAAATAAAGATAAAAGAAAACAAACAAAATAACAACAACAAAAAAGATATTCTTTCTGTGGTTCTGTTGTAGGCGTCTGCTTGGCAAAAGGGTGCTTGGATAAGAAATCTGGAGACTTCCTTTATGCTCTCACTGAGTGGGGCCAGAGGTTCCCACTATCTCTAAGGGGATTTCATGGGGTCTTTCCAGTTGCATTAGCTGGAGTGGGGGAAGTAATAGTTAAAGGTCAGAAACCAAGACTCAGCACAGATGAACCATAATAAGTTTGGAAATGACAGAGATGCAGAGTCCAGGAATATAAAAGCACCACCAGCAATAAAACGACCTTGAGAAATCCTCTCTCTCTCTCTCTGGGCTATAGTTGTTTCATTTAGTTACTCTTTAATTCATTCAGTCAATGAATATTTGTTGAGCACCTACTGTATGCCAAACACTGTTATAGGTGCTGGGGATACAGCAGTGAACAATGCTGCTAATATCCCTGCTCTGAAGGTTCTAATAATCAAATCACGGTAGACAGATAATACACCACAAATAAATAATTCAGAGTGGCAAAATAAAAAATGATGGGGTGTGGGTGGTGCTTTTCCAGAGAATTCAGGGAAGAAATCTCTGGGGAGGTGTCATTCAGGTCATAGCCCTGAATAACAAGAGGGAATCAACCATGCAAAGATCTAGGGTAAGGACATCCCAGGCAGAGGTAATGGCTTGTGCAAAGGCCCTGTGGTTGGAACAAGCTAAGTGTGTTTGGGGAATAGAAAGGAGACCAATGTGACTGGAGCACAGTTAGTGAAGAGAAAGAGAAAGAAGTCTGAGCAGGGGTCAGGAAAATTGTGTAAGTCATGGAAAGGATATAAAATTATTCCTAAATGAGTGGAAAGTTCCTGGAGACTTTTAAGCAGGGGAGAAACACTGATTTTTTAATTCATTTAAAAAATATTTATTGAGAACTGTTGGGAGCGAGCAGCCCCACTCTCCTCTTTGTGTGGCTGTACTTATGTGACAGTTGCCTCATAATCTGCTTGTGCCAGAAACTGCTTGCTCCTGGCTATGCAA
>NW_007728110.1:145945-155205 GCF_000696425.1 Galeopterus variegatus | reverse complement strand
AGAAACACTGATTTTTTAATTCATTTAAAAAATATTTATTGAGAACTGTTGGGAGCAAGCAGCCCCACTCTCCTCTTTGTGTGGCTGTGCTTAAGTGACAGTTGCCTCATAATCTGCTTCTGCCAGAAACTGCTTGCTCCTGGCTATGCAAGTTAATTTGCAAGTGACCTTTTATCCTTCTCCAGAAACTGTTTAACCATAAACATTCTGGGCAGCAACCTTTACTTTGAATGTCCTGTCTTTGTTTCTCCTCAAGATGTTATCATATCTTTACATTCCAGACCCTTTGCAGCATGCCTGCTTTTTCCCTATATAAGCTGTAACTTTCAAACCAATAAACGAGACTTGATCAAAATACTGTCTTGTCTCCATTTCTCACGTCTGTTGCTTCCATCCCATTCCCACTCACCCCTCCAGGGTCTGCATTGAATATCCCACGGGTCGGGACAGAGAACTTACTCTGTACCAACACTATCATAGGGGATTGGGATAAAGAAAATAACAAACACACAGAATGCCTGTCCTTATGGATTTTACTCTTTAGTGGGAATGCAGGGATGGGTGGAGGGGTAAGACTACAAGAGGGATCAGGAGTGTCAGGGTGGGGAAGTTGTAATTTAAAATGGGGTGGTCATGGGAAAGGGGGAGGGAGGATTAGTGAGAAATCAGTAAAGGGCCACAATAAAGATTACGTTGTGTAGTGATAAATACAGTAATAAAAAATAGATAAAATAGGGTGCTCATGGTAGGTTCAATAGGAAGATGACATTTGAGAAAAGATTTTAAGGAGGTAAGTGAGTTAACTGTGTGGAGATATGGAGGTGTGTTCCAGGCAGAGAAAACAGTCAGCTCAAAGCCCCGAGGCAGGAGTGAGCCTGGAGTATTTGAGCCAGGAGCTTGGTGTGGCTGGAGAGAATAACCTGCGGAGGGTGGTAGGAGACAAGGCCAGAGAGATAACTGAGGGCCACATCACGTGGACCACTGTAAGCCTTTCCCTTTTTTCCATGAATCAGAGAGCCTGATATTTATTTATTTATTATTTATTTATTTATTTATTTTATAAAGATGACCAGTAAGGGGATCTTTTTTTTTTTTTTTCTTTAAAAGATGACCAGTAAGGGGATCTTAACCCTTGACTTGGTGTTGTCAGCACCACGCTCACCCAGTGAGCAAACTGGCCATCCCTATATGGGATCCGAACCCGTAGCCCTGGTGCTATCAGCACCACACTCTCCCGAGTGAGCCACGGGCCAGCCCAGTAAGGGGATCTTAACCCTTGACTTGGTGTTGTCAGCACCATGCTCAGCCAGTGAGCTAACCGGCCATCCCTATATAGGATCCGAACCTGGGGCCTTGGTGTTATCAGCACCGCACTCTACCGAGTGAGCCACGGGTCGGCCTCCTGATATTTAAAAAAGATCAAATTGTTAAGGGGTGAGTATGGAAGCAGGGAGCTGGTAAGAAGAGGTCAGATTCAGGGAATGCTTTACAGATAGAGCTGATGGGATGTGTTCATGGATTGGATGTGGGGAAATGGAGGAAGGAAGGATGACTTTGAGATTTGGGACCTGAGCAATTGGTGGTTGGTAGTGCCAAAGACCAGGAAAGACTGGGAGAGGAGCAGTTTTGAGCATGGAGGGAAGGGGATCAGGAGACCTACTTTGGCCACATTAAGTTTGAGATACCTATTTGACATCTAACTGGATTTTTAAAAAATAAAAAGAGTTTGGACATCAAGGGAAAGGTCAGGACTGGATATATAAATTTGGAAGCCATCAGTGTGTGGACAATGGGGGTGAGTGAGCCTGTGCCTCTATGAGGGCTTCCTGTACTTGTGCCCCCAGAGGTGTCAGCCTGACACTCCTCCCCTGATCACTCCTCCATGCCCAGAATCTCCCTCATCCTTCCTCCTCAAATGCTTCTTCCTCCTGGAAGCCTGCTGTAATCTCCCAAGATAAAAGTGATCTCCCTTTCCTTGGGACCCTCACCACACCCTACCTGTTCACGAGCAGCTATCGTTTTCCTTTTTCTGTGACCCATGCCTTCCCATTCTCTTTTCTCCCTCAATGACAGCAACCAGTTTGGTGCATGATGAACACTTTTCAACAGCCCACGCTTTGGGAGGCAGTAGATCCCAGTGGTTAGACAGCTTAGGCTCAGGATTGGGTTCCAGTCCCAGCTCTACTATTTCCTGGATCAACTTCTTCAAGACTCAGTTTTTTCATCTGGAAAATGGAGATTTAAAAAGGTACCCATCAGTTGATTAGAGCACACCACGGTTACGTATTCTGATCCTCATACCGCCAGCCACCTTTTAAAAAGGCACCTACCTACAGTCCACCCTGTGTGTGTGTGTGTACATACATACACACATATGTATACATAATATAAATATGTATAACAGAAAAGCATATGTTCACCAAAAGACATAAACAAGAATGTTTATATCAGCGATATTCATAATGGTAGAAAACAGGAAACAACCCAAACTGTAGAATGAATAAACTGTAGAATATTTTACACAAGGCAATGAGAACAAACAAATTACAACTATCTGGAACAATATAAATAAACCTCACAAACATAAATGTCGGACTATATGGGCTGGCCCATGGCTCACTTGGGAGAGTGCGGTGCTGATAACACCAAGGTCATGAGTTCGAATCCCTATATAGGGATGGCCGGTTCGCTCACTGGCTGAGCGTGGTGCTGACAACACCAAGTCAAGGGTTAAGATCCCCTTACCAGTCGTCTTTTGTAAAAAAAAAAATAGTAATAATTATGTCAGACTATAGAAGCCAGATGTAAAAAAGGAGACAACTTGTATGATCCATTTATATAGAGTTCAAAATAGACAAAAAATGATTTATAATGTTAAAAGTCAAGATAGTCATTCCAGTTGGGGGACAGCCCCTGGAAGAGTACTGGAGGGGCCTTCTAGGGTGCTGATAATGTTCTGTGTCTTGATCTTTGTGGTGGTTACATGAATGTGTTCATTGTATGAAAATTCATTGAGCTATACGTTTAAGATCCGTGCTGTTTTCTGTTATACTTCAGTAAAAGGGTGGGTAAAGGGCTACCTTTACCAGTAAAGGGCTGCATATACGAAGTATGTGACAGCCCCTGGCATATAGTAAGTGCTCAATAACTGTTAGCTATTACAAATGAATGAAAGAATGCATGCCTTGACCCCAAGTGAAATCTAGTACCAATCAGAACCATGGACAGATCAGACCCTGTGCCCAGAAACTCTTACAGGGTATTCCAGGCAGGAGGGAGCCTGAGAACTTTCCTCTTGGACTAGTGGTTCAGTGCCTTCTGGGGGCATTACCATCCTGCAGAAAGGAAACTAAATCTTGGAGACTGTGAGTGGCTGAGTGTATGTTCATGCAGAATTTCATCCCATTTTAGAAGGTCTACGGCCCCTTGTTTTTCTAAGCCAGTGTATGCTGAAATCTTCCTGGAGAGGCCAGTCCTGGATCTAGCACATCCTATAGCTTGCCCAGGCCCTTGCAGACTTTTCTCCCTCTTTGTCTTGGGCTTGTGTTTATCTGGTGAGGGGAAAAGGGAAGAGACTCAGGGTAAAAATAACCTATGACAGAAGATCTCTCAGTCCTGCCCAGACTCCTGAATCTGACTCCTTAGGGTAGATCTGGACCCAGGGTCTAGAACAGGTTCCATGGAGGATTCTTGAGGACACTTGATCCTCTGGGGGCTCAGTCTCCAAAGAGTGCTCTTCTGAAGGGTTCTCTCCTGGTGGGGAGGGGGCTCCTGGGTCAGTGATTCATCTCCTTCTCAGGAGTTTCACCTCCTTCCTGGGGTTCTGTGCTTCTGTACTATGGCAGCCACCAGCTTCCCAAATCAGCTCCCATTTCTAGAACAATGCATAAAGGCCTCCAAGGTCTGAGCTGAGCCTAGAAAGATTTGGAGGCCTCTTTGAGCAGCCTTATCCCACCCCATCACTTCCCTAAGCTCTACAAGGTTCACACCTAGGTGGTCACTGGGTTTCATGTCCTTACTGTGATCCAGGCACCCAACATGCAGAGAGGGAGTGATGAACTTTTTTTTTTTTTTGGCAGCTGGCTAGTAGGGGGATTTGAACCCATGGACTTGGTGTTCTAAGGCTGTGCTCTAACCAACTGAGCTAACTGGCCAGCCTGGGAGCAATAAGCTGACCAACTGAATGACAGTCTTCATCCTTAGGATATCCCTTGCCCCCACCCCCAGGGCTGCCTCTCTGAGCGGGGTCCATTCTACTCCCTGCAGTGCTGCCAGGCCAAATCTCTGGCCTGCCAGCTTCCCTGAGCTGAGGCCATTGCTTGGCAGGTAATTGGCCTGGGAAGCCCAAAGGGAGGAGACTGGGAGTGGGGGGAGCCCCAGGTGCTGCAGGAAATGGAGCTGTTGATAAAGTGGCTCTATCCCTCAGCCTTGGAGACTGGGGATCTGCACAGGCCCAGGGAGCAGCAGTTCTTAAAGGAGACGAGACCTGCTTCTGACCTTCTCAGGGAGATCACGGGTCTGCAAGACATTCCCCAAGAGCTGCGGCATGGGGGAGGGAGGACCCCTGCTCCCAGAACTCCACTCTTCCTCCCCACATGCTGGTCTTCTTCATAGGATGGGATATGTCCTGTCCTCTGGAGCTCCCAGGTTGAAGGGTTCGGTAGGGAAGGAAGCCAGCTTTGGGACCCATGTGACCAGAGCCCCTCTGAGAATCCCTTCTGGGAGTCACTGGGAGAAAGGGACCAGGAGTGTGCAAAGTAAACCCCAGTTCCAGCTCGAAGGGGGTCGAGATGAAGGAAATCCCCTAAAGGGTCAGGTGGTCAGGATAAACCACAGCAGTGACAGCCCCTTGATAGTACCCAGCCCAGGGCTGGACTCTGAGGATCCTGAACTATAACCACAGCCTCACGTTGGAAATGTGTCCTCCAAAGACTATCTGAGTGTGGTTCCCACCAACAGCAGTAGCATCGCCTGGGACCTTGTCTGGCATGCAAATTCACAGCCCTCCTACTGCCCCTCCCACCCCAGATCTACTGAATTGGAAAGTTGGAATGGAGGCTGGTCCCAGCAATCCACAGTCCCTCTAGGTGATTCTGGTGCACTATCAAGTCTGAGAACTACCAGTGTAATCTGACAGGACTCCAGAGCTGGGTTGCCCAGTAAACTTCATTAATTCACTTACGTCATCAAACATTTATCAGCTCCTTCTCTGTGCAAGACCCTGTGTCAGCCCCACAGAAGCCCAAAGCTGGGTAAATTATAGTTCCCACCCTCCAGGCAGACTGACCAGCAAGTACAAAGAAAGCCCCTGGAAGGAGCCAACTTTTCTGCCTAGGGGGATTAGAGAGGGCTTCCCAGAGGAGGTGGCCTTTGAGCTTGGCCTTGAAGGATGAGTAAGAATCAACAGGCAGAAAATGAAGGGACCAGAAAAGGATTCCAGAAACACTTTTCAGAAACTAAAATCTAACTTTTAAAAAGCATCTTATGGCTTTGGGGATAAATTCAAGTACCTCAGCTTCTTCAGAATTTAACCTCTACCTCTCTCATCAACCCCATCTCTTGCCACTCCAAACCTTCATTTTTATATGTGAGTAACACTGAACTTCTTGCAGACACACACACACACACACACACACACCATGTGTGTTGCTATAACAGAATACCTGAGACTGGGTAATTTATAAAGAACAGAGGTTTATTTGTCTTACGATTCTGGGACAGCTGCATCTGGCACGGGCTTAAGGCTGCTTCTACTCATGGCAGAAAAGTGGTAGGCAGCCGGTGGGTACAAGCAGATCACATGGCAAGAGGAAGCAAGAGAGAGAGAGAGGGAGGTGCCAGGGTCTTTAAACAACCAGCCCTTGCGGGAACTAATAGAGTGAGATCTCACTCAGGACCCTCACCGCCCAGGGAGAGCATTCATCCATTCATGAGGGATCTGCCCCCATGACTCAAACAGCTTCCAGCACTGCCACACTGGGGATCAGATTTCCACATGAGTTTTGGCGGAGACAACACGTCCAAACTCTGTCACCGTGCTATTTCTTGTTTTGCCTGGAATGCCCTCCCTGTGCCTCTACCTACCCATCCTTCAGGATCCAGTGCGGGTGTTTCCTCCTCCAGGAAGCCCTCCTGACTCCTCCCAGCTGGTTAGGTATCATTCTCTAGGTCCCCTAAGGCCTGGAACACAGGTGTATCACCTGTGCCCTTGCTGCACTATATTTAAAAATCTACTTTATGTTGATACCCCTGTTAGAATGTGAAATTCTAGTGAGTAGGTGTCCCCTTCAACTTTGTGTCCCTAGGGCCTAGCACAGAGCTTCCATGCAGTGGGATTTTAATAAATAATTATTTAGGGAAGGAAAAAAGAAAGGGATAATGTTACCTGAAATAGGAAGGGAAACCAATGGGAATGATGAAGAGTCTGACAGTGTGCACATCCTGAAGGCAAAGCTACAAAATGCCTTACCTGGAACAAAGGAGAGAGTGCTTGGCAGCCAGGAGCCTATTGCCACGTGCTTGCCGGCTCAACAGATCCAGTGTAGGTGCTTTGAATTCAGTTGTCATCTGCTGAGTGCTGCTGTTTAAATATTCCGGTATGTAAGGCTAAGTCTGAACCCATATCAGTCTCTTCAGCTCTGTAAGTTGTTTCCGAGTTGGGGTACAGGCTTATTAATTCTCAAGAATCCCAAGGGCACAAGAAAAGTTGCTCACATAACACCAAGGTCAAGGGTTCAGATCCCCGTACTGGCTAGTTGCCAAAAAATTTTTTTTAAACAGGCAAGAAAAGGTGCTCAACATCATTAGTCATTAGGGAAATGTAAATTAAATCTACAACTAGATAACATTACACTTCTATCAGAATGGCAAAAAAATTTTGTAAACTGAAAATACCAAGTGCTGGGTCGGCCCGTGGCTCACTCGGGAGAGTGTGGTGCTGATAACACCAAGGCCCCGGGTTCGGATCCCATATAGGGATGGCCGGTTCACTCACTGGGTGAGCGTGGTGCTGACAACACCAAGTCAAGGGTTAAGATCCCCTTACCAGTCATCTTTAAAAAAAAAAAATACCAAGTGCTGACAAGGATGGAGAGCAACTGAAACTCTCCTACTTGAAGTGGTACAGCCACTCTGGAAAACAGCCTGGTAGTTTACATAAATTAACATACACTGTGTGTAAGTTAAACATACACACCATACAACCCAGCAATCCCACTTCTATGTATTTACTCTGGAAAAATGAAGACTTCAGTTTACATAACAATCTGCAAATGAATGTCTATAGATGCCCTATTTGAAATTGTCAAAAATTGGAAACAATCTAAATGTCCATCAATAGGCAAATGGATAAACAAAATGGTGGTATAGCCATATAACAGAATACTACTTGGCAATAGAAAAGGAATGATCTACTGATATACACAACAACAGGGATGAATCTACATGCATTATGGTAAGAGAAAGAACCTAATTCCAGAAAGTTGCATACTGTATGACTCCATTTATATGATATACTGGAAAAAGCAAACCTTTAGGAATGTAGAACAGTTCGCCAGGGGTGGGAGTGGGAGGAGGGTTAAACTACGAAGGGGCAGCTTGAGGGAATTTTTTTGAGAATGAAACTGTTCTCTATCTTTATCTATCCTTGAATACGATGTGCTAAAAAATGTTTGGCATGTTTTCAAAATTATAGAATTATACACCAGGGCTGGCCCGTGGCTCACTCGGGAGAGTGCGGTGCTGGTAACACCAAGGCCACAGGTTCGGATCCTATATCGGGATGGCCGGTTGGCTCACTGGCTAAGCGTGGTGCCAAGCCAAGGGTTAAGATCCCCTTACCGGTCATCTTTAAAAAAAAAAAAAAAAAAAAAAAAAAAAGGTATAGAATTATACACCAAAACCAGCATGTTTTACTCTACATAAAATTTTTAAAATTTAATACCAATTTATAGAAAAAAGTATCCTATGGGACAAGGCAGTCCCTGGGCCCAGAAACAACACTCCCTCCTCCAGCTGTCTTGTTTGTGGTCCAATGTCTGTTCCACCTCCAGCTCTTAAGCAGGGTTAGCCAGCTTCTACACCCTTCCTGGGTGGCCCATAAAGTCAAATTCCAAGTTTGGCTGATGCTCCATGAAATGTCACAGGATGAAACAAACCCCCAAACAATCTCCCCACCCAGTTTGACCTCAGTGTCACGTCCATGATGGCAGTTGACTTTGTCTTGTTTACTATGGTATCCCCAAGTGTCTAGAACAGTGCTTGGTATATAATAGTTATTCATGTTACAACACCAAGGTCAAGGGTTTAGATCCCTGTACCAGCCAGCCACACACACAAACACACAAAAAAGGTACAATAAATATTTGTTGACTGAGTAAATATTTGTTATCCCTTTATCTTACTGGCTCCAAACTCCTGCATCCTCTCTCTGAAATACTCATCTCAGCTGCCCTTTCTCCGATCATGTCACTTGTTCTAACTCCCTTCCTGGAATTTTGGCACTTGACGTTTCTGCTCAAGTGCTGGCTCTGCCTTCCTCTGGCTTAAGGATCTCCTGCTGTCTCAGGTAAGAATTCCTCCCTCTACCTGCCTCCTGTTATGGCCCCTCAGCCAGAGCCCCAGTGCAGGCAGCCCTGGCCTCATCACAAAGGATGGTGACCTAACACGGGGCTGGTGTCCTCAAGCAGGACAGAAATGGCAGTGGGCCACCCAACTGAGAAGCCATCTTGGGCTCATTGGGGGCAGCCCCCATGCCTGGACTGCTGTGTGTGTCCACTTGAGTCTGCCACGAAGCACCTTGGTTCACTCTCGCTCACTCAAAGTGTTTGTGCGTTCCCTTTGTTTCACTTGATACCCCACAGTTGCAGATGACAGGAAGTGAGATGTTGTCATTTGTGGTTGTACCAACGCCCTCTGGTTTGAATCCTCTGGGTCTGCCTCTTTCCCTACACACAGTGCACTCATTTTAATTAGTAGCCAACATTTTAAAAATGGGAGATTTTGGGCCAGCCTGTGGCTCACTTGGGACAGCATGGTGCTGACAACACCAAGTCAAGGATTAAGATCCGCTCACTGGTCATCTTTTAAAAAAATAAAAATAAAAATAAAAATGGGAGATTTCTCATGAAAATCAGACCTCCAGCTGCTCTTTTCTCTTCCCTGTCTTGCTTTCCCGGGCCTTTGCGAGTACAACCCGCACATAGATGCTTAGTTGCCCTGACTATGAAAAGATGAACAAAACTCAGCTTTCAGGGAGTTTA
>NW_007728110.1:144917-145731 GCF_000696425.1 Galeopterus variegatus | reverse complement strand
AATAAAAATAAAAATGGGAGATTTCTCATGAAAATCAGACCTCCAGCTGCTCTTTTCTCTTTCCCTGTCTTGCTTTCCCGGGCCTTTGCGAGTACAACCCGCAGATAGATGCTTAGTTGCCCTGACTATGAAAAGATGAACAAAACTCAGCTTTCAGGGAGTTTACCATCTGAGCATCTGGAGCAGGGTTTTAAAGTGGGGCAGGTTTGGAGGTGGGGGAAGCATTCTATGCAGAGGGAATCGCAGGAATGGCCAAGACGAGGCAGGAGAATGCAGGACTATGCAGGGATATGACGTGCTGCTGCGGGGTACCTCCCAAGTGAGCAGGTCCATTGTCACCAACCCAGCACTCCGCGCTACCCAGCAGACATGGAGGCCGAATTAGCTAATAATTCACAACGCATTGATTATTTGCTTTTTTTTTTTTTTTGGCGGCTGACCGGAATGGGGATCACATCAAGAATCTGATCAACAGGAAATGGAAGAGGCGGTGCTTGGCCTTTGGAATCACGCAGTCGCTCCCATTTTCCGTCCCCCTTAATATTGGGCTATTACAACCTGCTTTAGAGCCCGGCGGTGAGGATTAAAGGAGCGCGTGCACGGAAAGTGCCCTGCACTGTGCCTGGCACACAGTAGGGGCCCCACAGTTTCTAGTTCCCGACTGGACAGGGCCAGGCGTGTAACAGCCTCGAAGTAAACCACCAGTGGACAAGCCCGGGAGCGACTGGAAGGCGCCCCGGCGTCGGGCTCTGTTCGGGGACGATGGAGGTCGCCCTCGCGCCTCCTCCAGGTAGCGACGCAGCGGCGCGCAGGC
>NW_007728110.1:137370-144455 GCF_000696425.1 Galeopterus variegatus | reverse complement strand
CGCCGCACCACACCCAGCGCGGAATGCGGCCTGTGCCGGAGACCCAGCCGCCTGGGCCCCGGCCGCCCTCAGCCCGCCCGCCCTTCACGAAAGCTCTTCTCGAGGGCATCAGTGTTCACTCTGGCCGGTCACCACCCTCTAACCCGAGCTTAGCAGTTGCCGTGAAAACAAGACTTCTTCCATTGAAACGTTTCCTGTAACATCATGTCTTAATCATTTGAATGAGTTTCTGGCTTTCAGATGCCTGATTTAACCTTGGAAGTACATATTTGAATCCTGGCACTCAATGAGGTTGGATCTCGGCACCCGGGATAGTGGACAGAACGATGCAAGCGGGTAGACTTTGCTGAACATGGTTTACCTTTCTGAACTCTAGCCCCTTCGTTTGCGCATGTGCGGGCGGCAGACCCACCGCAATATGCAACGGTCTACCTAGACTCTCTCTGGATATCTCATAAGCACCTCAGAGTTGAGCATGTCCACATATGGACTCAACATCTTCCCCTCAGAAATGTACTTTACAAGGCTTCTTTTTTCAGGAAGTGACACCTTATCTCTTTAGTTAGTTGCTCAAGCAACCGGGAGGCATCCTTGACTGTTCTCTCTCCCTCACCTCATCAAGTCACTAAGTTATGACTAGGTGTCTTCCAAATCAGTCCACTTCTCTTTGTCTCCACTTTTATCATGTAGACAAGGCAACTCTCAGCTTCTGCCTGGAACCACAGGGGTCTCCTAGCTGATCCCCTTTCATCTGCTCTTGTTCCAGATTGCTTCTCACATTGCAAACAGAGGGACTTTTTTTTTTTTTTTAGTCACAGGCATCTGGTCATATCATTTTTTAAAATTATACCCTTCAGTGCCTTCCAGTTGCTTTCAGGATAGACTTCACAAACCATAGCCTTTCTATAAGGAAGGCCCTCAACCTTTCTCTATACTTTCTCCCTAGATGACCTCATCTGTTCCAGTAGCTTCACATACCATCTAACACTGAGGACTCAAAGTTATATTCCATCCTGATTTCCATCCCTTGCACACTAGGAGACTGCCTCCTCAGCATATCCGCTTTGATATCTAATAGGCCTCTCAGTTTTAACCAAAACAGTACATGGCACTATTAATTCCCTCCACTCCCCATGCCCCAACACCACCCCTCCACAAATTTCTTTCCCTAAAATCCTTCCTCATCTCACTAAAGGGTATGTACCATTATCCACCTAATTGTAAAGGCTGAAAACCTAAGAGCCATTTTTGATTCCCACATGTAGTCCATAACTTGGTCTAAAATATACCTCAAATCTAATTATTCTGACTACTAGAACCCCAAATCCAAATCAGCAGCACCTTTATCCTGGCCTACTACAGAAGATTCCTAACTGGTCTCTCTGCTTCTGCTCTTGTCCCCTTAAAATTCATCTTCTCAGCAGCCAGATATTTAGATATTTCTAAAGCATAAATCAAAACATTTCTCTCCTCTTTATAAATCCCTTACCATGGGCTGGCTGGTTAGTTTAGTTGGTTAGAGTGCAGTGTTATAACACCAAGGTCAGATCCTTTTTTTGGTTCATAAGCTTGATTGGGTTTTCACTCTATTGTGAGATGTGCCTCACTCTAAACCTTGTTACAATGTCAGCACATTACCCATCTGATGTGGAAAAAAAAAAAAAAAAGTCAAGGGTTCAGATTCCTGTACCTGCCAGCCACCAAAAAACAAAAAAAAACAAACAAAAAACCCTTAGCATAAAATCTGAATTCTTTACAATAGCCAACAAGCCTAGTCAAGGGTTCAGATTCCTGTACCTGCCAGCCACCAAAAAACAAAAAAACAAACAAAAAACCCTTAGCATAAAATCTGAATTCTTTACAATAGCCAACAAGCCTTACATGATCTCGTCCCTGCCTAACACTCTGACTTCATCTCCCTACACTCTGTCTTCATTCTCTTTCTAGTCACACGGACAGAAGTCCATTAAGCTGCCCATCACAGGACATCCTGTGCTTGCTGTTTTTTATGCTTGGAATGCTTTTTCTCCTGATCTTTGCATGGTTGTTTCCATTAAGGCCTCAATTCAGTTGTGATCTCTTCTGAAAGGCCTTCACTGGGTACATTAGCTAAAGCAGCCTCCTAGTCACTCTCTACTATAAAATCGTATTTTATTTCCTTCATACTACTTAGAGTACCTCAGATTACATTTACTTATTTATATATTTACTGTTGCTCTCCACACTTTCTGAAATGTAAGCCCTTAAAGACAAGGAATCGTGTTTCTCTTGTTATCTGTGGTATCAGTGCCTAGAACAGTGCCTGATGCATAGTAGGCTCATAGATGTGTGCTGACTGACTCACTGCTTATGTAGAGTCTCATCTCATAGTACTATCTTTCTTGCTTACTATGTTCCTGATTACTATACTTCCTTCTTTTGAAAGTGCCATGCTTTCTCCCAACTGAGGACTCTTGTACCTGCTGTTTCCTGTACCCACACCAGACCCTATACTCATCCTCCATTTGTGCCTACCTAGCTCATACACATCCGTCAGAAATGAGTCACTTATTTAGAGTGGGCTTCCCTTACTTCAGTATAGGTTAGGTTGCTCTGTAACATGTTTCCATATCACCTTATCTTTTTTCATAACATTCATCACATTTAAAACTATTTAGGAGGGCTGGCCCGTGGCTTACTTGGGAGAGTGTGGTGCTGATAATACCAAGGCTGTGGGTTTGGATCCCTATAGAGGGATGGCTGGTTTGCTCACTTGGGAGAGCATGATGCTGACAACACCAAGTCAAGGGTTAAGATCCCCTAACCGGTCATCTTTTAAAAAAAAATAGTAATAAAAAAATAAAACTATTAATAGGGGCTGGCTGGTTAGCTCAGTTGCATAGAGCATGGGGCTGTAACACCAAGGTCAAGGGTTCAGATCCTGTATTAGTCCACTTGTGTTGCTTATAACAGAATACACAGAACAGGGTGATTTATAGAGAAAATGAAATTTATTGCTTATAGTTTCTGAGGCTGGGAAGTCCAAAGTCCATCTGGTGGTGGCAGCAGTGACCCAGGGATCTCTCATTGCAAGATGGTGGAAGCAGAGAGCAGAGAGCAAGACAGACTCTCCTCTTCTTTTAAAGCCTTCAGAACCACACCCCTGACCACCATTTTTAATCCGTTCACTACTGCACCATCCTACAATCCAATCACCTCTTCAAGGCTGCACCTTTCAATTACCATATTAGGATTTCCTACCCTCCCAACAGTCACAGTGGGAGCTGAGTTTCTAATACATAAAACGTGGAGGATTCAGTTCAAGCTTCATTGAGTTCTGGGGGGACATAATTCAATCCACTACAGATCCCCATACCAGCTAACTGCCAAAAATAAAATAAAACTATTTGTAAGCTCCGTGCAGGCAAGGACCTTGTTCTTATTGTTCCCCACTTTATTGCCAGCATTTAGTTTCTGGCACTCAGTAGGTATGCAAATATTTGTGAACTGAACTAACAAATGTTTTTATTTTTGTTTTTTGGCAGCTGGCAGGTACAGGTATCCAAACCCTTGGCTTTAGTGTTATAACATCGCATTCTAACCATGAACAAATGTTGAATGAACACAAGATTGAGAGGATCAAATCAGATAAAAATTAGCATAGCAGTTAGCATGGAGTGTAAGTTAGCTGACTCTGCCCTGCCTACTTCAATAGAAGTTTTTGCATAACATAAAATAGCAGATAGGAAAGCATTATATAAACTGAAGGTGCTTTATAAATATGAGATGCTTTTTTTAAATTTTTTTTTTGGCTAAAGCCTATTTACCATCAGATTTCTTTGGTCTTATGGCCTTTAAAAGAACAAAACTTTCTGGCCGGCCCGGTGGCACACTGCTACAGTGCACCGCTTGAGAGCGTGGCGACCCTCCCGCCGAGGGTTCGGATCCCGTGTACAGACCGGCCGCTCACTGGCTGAGCGATGTGCGGGCACAACACCGAGGGTTGCGGTCCCGGTCCGGTACGGGCGCGACACTGAGGGTTGCGATCTGTTGCCAGTCACGAAAAAAGACAAAAAGGAAAAAAAAAAGAACAAAACTTTCTTTTTCTTAGCAATAATTAGCCTAATTCTGTTATTTAGAGCTATGCTCAGGTGGTAAAATGTGAAGAATGGAGGCTAATACTGGGTTTAAGTCAGTTTTTAAGGTAACCACATTCTTGATACCCTTCATTCAGCTGGATTCCTTACTGTAGCAATACTTCTGAGTTTTTGTCTTGCCCTTGATGTGTGACCTTGGCCAAATCAGATTATCTCCTCATGGCAGGTATATCTTTTTGTAAACCTATAAACAATTCCAATATCTCACCAGAATTAGATTAAAGTTAGTAAAATATTTCAAATTTCCTGAGTGAAATTTGCTCTCTTTATATAAAAAGTCATTTAGTTTTAGTTTTCTTATTAACTTAATTTCTTCAGAATCTTATTGTTTCATGCCAAGGTACAAAGCTGTATATTTTGGAAGCTTTCTTTTCATACTTCCCTGAGCCTTTCTTATGTCACTAAAATCCTCAAGTTATGTACATCAGAGAATCAGAGTTTACAGCTCAAAACTATAAAAGATACTTCCGGGGAGGCGGGGAAGAAGACACAACAATCACAATTCCTTGAACTTGTTAAGACAAGTGAACAGATATGATGTAGATTGGTGGGAGTGGGGAGAGGGAGGGGGGAGGGAGGAATTAGTAAAGGGATACAAATCAATTACATTGTATATTGATTAAAAAAAAGATACTTCATTTCTCTCTGGCTAAGTATATTCTCTCCACCATTTGCCCTTCTGAAATTACTGATGTTTCTTCTTCTTTTCCATTTTTAATCTTCTTCCCTACATGTACTACTTCAGGGCAGCTCACCCAATGGTGTATCCAAGAAATAAAATGTGTTTCATTGACTGTAGTTTTACATCTAAATGCATTTTGGGTTCCTGGAATTGGTAGGATTTTGAGAGTGCTGCAGTGAATTCAGTGTGATGTGAATGCAGATAGACAGGTTGATCTTCACGTAACAAGCCACAACTACTGGACAGGATGGTGAGATGAGAAACCATTGCTTTTCCAGAAGAAGGAGCACAATCCTGGACCTATTGATCAAAGATAGTTTTACATTAGCTTTTAGGATGGTTAAGGTGGAAGTGGAAGACACACATAGGTGCAAAGAGTAACTTAAAAGATTAACTTAGAGCCAGCCCGTGGCTCACTCGGGAGAGTGCGGTGCTGATAACACCAAGGCCCCGGGTTTGGATCCCATATAGGGATGGCCGGTTAGCTCACTGGGTGAGCGTGGTGCTGACAACACCAAGTCAAGGGTTAAGATCCCCTTACCGGTCATCTTTTTTTTTAAAAAAAAGATTAACTTAGACTCTTTTCTGATTATTGAGTTGTCCATTAAGGCCTTTTGATTTCATTTAAGGGCATCTTCCCAAGTCTCTGTTAGATTAAGTTACTCCCCTGACCCCCACAAACAAAACAAAACAAAATCTGACACAGATTCTAAATCTGTTCATGAACAAATGCCAGTGTTATTTTAAAGGTTGTGTCTTACCAGAAAGAGCAGGAAGAAACCTGTAAGAAAACAGAATGACATCAATAAGCATGGAAGTATCCTGGGTAGTCTTAGGTCATCAGTCTCTTCCTGTCCCACATCTTAACACTTTGTCAAAAAAAAAAAAAAAAGACTTCTTTTATTGGGTAACTTAGGTGCTAATTACTTCCACGAGCAATTATACATGCATTATTTCATTAATCATCCTAATCACCCCGCAAGATGATGAAACTGAGAATAGTTCCTTTTGAAAGTAGAGTTTGGGGACAAATGTGAATGTAAACCTTTTTACTCCAAATTATAATTCTAGGAACATTTAATGAGAAAAGCCTGGCTAGTTAGCTTAGTTGGTTAGAGCACAGCCTTATAACACCAAGGTCACAGGTTCAGATCCCCAAATAGGCCAGCCACCAGAAAAAAAAAAAAAAAAAAAATCAGAAAAGCCTACATTTTGGTTGATGTCTTTGTACCCAGAATGAGTTTGCCTCAAGTCACCCAGAGTTATGAGAGTGACCAAGGTTACGGTTTAATATAAAATGACTGACAAGGTAATATGTTGTAATGGAAAATGCATGGGCCAAAGGAATCAACAATCTTGGGGGGCTAATCCTGGTTCCATACCAGATCATGTGACCTTATGGAAGTCATTTCCTTCTTTGCTGAAGTTACTTCCCTCTTATGCCCTCTAAAATGAAGTACACTGCCAGCCATAGGTATCCATGAATCAGTAGTCGGAAAAAACTGTAAAAGCTTTCAGAGAGTCTGAATCTACTTCAGTAAGGTGGGCATCTGAGATCAGCCAAGGACTTTTTTTTTTTTTTGGCAGCTGGCCAGTATGGGGATCTGAACCTTCCACCTTGGTGTTACAATACCATGTTCTAACCAACTGAGCTAACCAGCCAGCCGCAGCAAGGGCTTTTGAAAGTGGGAGAAGCTGGCTGTCTATCGTCAAATTCATTTCTAAAACATGGGTTTTCTAAAGTCAGTTTTTGTAGTATCAATGGGATTTCCCTAT
Source organism: Galeopterus variegatus (assembly GCF_000696425.1). NCBI lineage: Eukaryota > Metazoa > Chordata > Mammalia > Dermoptera > Cynocephalidae > Galeopterus > Galeopterus variegatus. The sequence continues at coordinate 137,861 of NW_007728110.1, read as the reverse complement.
TTTGTTGCCCACATTCATTAGTGGTCATAGAGCCCGTCATGTTAGATCTGCTTAGTAAATGTATTTGGAATAAATGCTTATGGAAGCTCTTTTATTCTTTAACAGTGTGTAGGATTTTTTCATGAAATATCACCAGATATATTTAGTGACAGGACTTCCTTATTATCATCTCCTTCCACCTCAACAGGCAATAACATTATTCTCAGATAGCATTCAGCCCTGCCTCAGATTCTATGCACTGACTCAGATGTTTCTTTATGTGAAGCAAATTACTAAAACCTTGAAAAATTGTTCTCTTTCTAACATCAGTCCTTATGTGTCATTTAAATCTAATTTTGCGGTATTTTTAAGGAAAGGTTCTTGGTTGGGATTTGTTATATTTTGCATTGAGATTAAAGCTAATCAGTTTTGCTCTTTTTTTTTTTTTTTTTTTTTTTGGTTTTTTTTTTTTTTTTTTTTTCCGCCCACCGGTCCCCACCCCCCACTGTTCC
>NW_007728110.1:131756-136584 GCF_000696425.1 Galeopterus variegatus | reverse complement strand
TTTCTAACATCAGTCCTTATGTGTCATTTAAATCTAATTTTGCGGTATTTTTAAGGAAAGGTTCTTGGTTGGGATTTGTTATATTTTGCATTGAGATTAAAGCTAATCAGTTTTGCTCTTTTTTTTTTTTTTGGTCTTTTTTTTTTTTTCCGTGTCCGGCAACGGATCGCAACCCTCAGTGTCGCCCCCGTACCGGACCAGGACCGGCAACGGGGAACCCTCGGGCGGGAGCGCCGCCGCACTTCCCAAGCGGCGCACTATCCAGTGCGTCACCGGGCCGGCCCCTCAGTTTTGCTCTTTTGAATTTGCTTTTCTAGTGAAGCATTAAGAGAGAAACTCTTCAAATCTATCATAATGGCTAAAGTTCATGTAATACTCTGGAGTTTAAGAAGCAGCCGCTTATAGCATTATCTCATTTAATTCCCACAACAATTCCAGGGGTAGGTGGAATCCCCATTTGTAAATGTAGAAACTAAGAAATGAAGAGGCTAAATGACTTGCTCACGGTATAATGACTAATAAGAGGCAGAAGGAGGACTCCAGCCTTGATCTTCCAATTTCAAATCTTGTGTCTTTTGTACTATCCCATACTGCCTGTAACTTTTCTTCCTTTGCTTTAGAGCCAGATGAGTTGTGGTCACCTAAAAATGGGTTGAGAATCTGACCTTTCATCTGCAAGATCCCATCAACTTAATAATAGTTGCTGGGACATAGTGTCACTGAAGCTACAATACTCAGTGTTGGAAAATAACTCTGTGAAATCTTTGAACCATACTGCTATGTGGTTGTTTTAGATTATACTGTCTAACCTTTATTTTCAAATGAGGTAATTAGTGTGTGGTGGTGGTTTCTGAATCAGGCAGCCAGCAATTAACAGGAACAGGTCCCAGCTAGAACAGGGTTGTTTTTTCTTCTTTCACACAACCAGCTGTTGCACAGCACATGAAGTTTCCTCTCTGGATTGTCATTTCCAGCAAATGTCCTTCATTTCCTTTGCTCTGATTTCCCCAGCCCTCAGTCTGTGGGGAGGTGACTGAATCTTAGAAGAACGCTCTGAATAAGTGAGAGCTAAATTTCTATGGCAGCAACCAAAGTCTCATCAGGTGTACTCCCTGCTTACATAGAAAAATCATCTGGCACCAAAATTCCATCAAATCTGGCCTGGGTTCCTGCTATACCTTGGGCATGGGGCATCAGCAAGTTTTTTCTCAGGATATGAACAGTGTTTCCCCTCTGGTTAGTTTGCAGTTGGCACCAACTATTTCTTTTCCCTTTCGACTGCAATTCTAGTCTAAATAGTCTCATGGGCTCTGGCTCCAACCTCCTGTCATTCTAATCCCAAACTGCCAAGATCAGACACTGGGGTATATCTTTACTGGCAGCCCCAGACTTGAACTTTGAAAACTGTGGGAAATTCCATTCTTTGGGCACATAGATCTTCTGACTCTACCATACAAGAGTTTTCCCTGCTGAGTATAAATGGCATCTTGATAATATGGAGGGAAGAATAATGAAATTAGTCCTTTATGTGTGTATGATATTTTACTACTTACAAAATTATTTTGTCTGTCATCTCATTTTTTCCTCCTCATAACCCCAGGAAACAGACTAGTTAAGAGTATAAAGTCTGAATCTACACTGCCTCAGCTTGAATCCAAATTTCAATATTTATAGCTGTCGGTGGGTTACTTCATCTCTCAATGTCTCCGTTTCCTCATCTATCAAATTTAGACTACTTATCTCATAGGCTTGTGAAGATTGAGATAATAGTATATATATATAAAGCACTTAGAATAGGGAATGACAAAATTGTTGTTAGTTTTTACTGTGTAAGTAAGAAAACCAAGGCTCAGAGAAATGAAGTGAAGACATTGGAGTTGAAATCCAAACTCAGGTTCTCCTTACTTTGTGCCTGTTCTATCTACTTCATCTCAGCTGCCTCTGAAATCAATACTTTATGCTGCATGTAAGTAGTTTTGAGCCTCAGGAACTCTGGACCTCTTTCTCTAATTATGTATTATTTAAAGTTCCATATGAAGAGACAGAAAGAGTGCAGGGTTTATTATCTCTACTGTACAAATAAAGAGAGGCACAGGAAAGCCCTAGTAATGTAGAAAATCACAGCATTTGATTCTTACCTGTGAGCACATGCCGAATGCCCTCTTGCAGGAGAAGAAACATGTCATACTTCTTTTTCCATCTTTCCTCTTTCCTGAGTTCCACATAGAGAGGACCTTAAGTGGGCAGAGATTCTGGAATAGGAGAAATAAAACTAGTAAGTACTAGGGGTGTAGTAGGCACTCTTGGGGCACAGGACAGCCTCACAAGTGGCGGGGAGGAATAGTAATTGAGAGGTAGGGAAAATAAGGCATTCCTTGGCACTACTGGGAAACGTTAGTGTATATCTGTAATTGTTGCATTGGTTGTGGCAGGAAGTGTTGCTAATTCCTGAATTCACCTGAAATTAATAGCCGAGGTCCTCCTAATTGTGCCTGTTATTGGTGTATCCTTTGGATTGTTTCATTATTTAATTTGAGCCCTCTTCACATCCACCTAATTTCCAGAGAAAGTGGAAGTAGGGGAGGAGAAAAATTCAAGTAGTATTTGGGAGAAACATTTTATTCTAGCAAAAAACTTGTGAGTCATCAGGGCAGATGTTAGTATCATTAGTCTTATGGAAGAGAAGTAATTTTCACAAGGTCATAAGATAAACGACAAAACTTAAATTCTGGTCTTTTGACTTCAAGCATAAAGATTGTCCCAACACATCATGTATTTTCCTCATTCAGGTAAGAGAATGGTCCAGGTGATTAATAGCAGAACTGAGCCTGGTGCACAGGCAGTGGTGCTGAGTGTTGGACTTTTTACTAGTGAAGAGATGCTACAGATTGGACAGGCTCCCTTTCCTTTGTATAAGGAGCCATCTTTAGCTTTTTTGTAATTCTCTGTTATTTCTACTTTATTTAGGCTATCATTTGGAAGCAATGAGTTTAAAACCTTTTACGTACCCATTTCCAGAGACGAGGTTTCTCCATGCAGGACCCAATGTGTATAAATTCAAAATTAGATATGGCAACAGCATCAGGTAATTTTAAAGGTAGGAGGTTAGCCTATGCAAACGTGAGTTAGTACATTCCCACAGGTCATTCCTTTTCTGCCTTCACCTTATAAGGGCTGAAGTAGCACCTTATAGGACTCTCTTTCCCAGGTATTTTATATTCAGTTTATTTGTTATTCATATACATTTCTAAATTAGGGACAACATACCTTAGAGGCATTGTTTCTCAAAATTTTCAATCTCAGGACCCCTTTTGACTCTTAAAATTATTAAAGACCTCAAAGAACTTTTGATTATGTATTATACCTGTCAATATTTATCATATAAAAATTAAAACAGAAAAATTAAAAATAATATACCTATTAATTTAAAATGATATAGCCATTCAGTGTTAAAGAAGAATATTTTATTTTATTTTATTTTATTATTATTATTATTTTTTAAAAGATGACCGGTAAGGGGATCTTAACCCTTGACCTTGGTGTTGTCAGCACCACGCTCAGCCAGTGAGCGAACCGGCCATCCCTGTGTGGGATCCGAACCCGGGGCCTTGGTGCTACCAGCACCCCACTCTCCCGAGTGAACCACGGGCCGGCCCAAAGAAGAATATTTTATCAAAAATTTTATTTAAAAAATTAATGAGAAGATTGGTATTGTTTACCTTCTTAGCATTTACACCAAGAATACAGGGTAGTTTAACATATAAAAACCAAGCAATATAATATACTATATTAATAGAATGAAAGAAAAAAAACCCATGTGATCATTTCAATTGATGCAGAAAAAGCATTTGACCAAATCCAACACCCTTTCATGATAAAAACCCTCAATAAACTAGGAATGTAAGGGAACTTTCTCAACATGGTAAAAACCTACGTATAAAAAAAACCCACAGTGGGGCTGGCCAGTTAGCTCAGTTGGTTAGAGCATAGCCTTATAATACCAAGGTCATGAGTTCAGATCCTCGTCCACCAGCCAGCCACAAAAAAAGAAAAAAAAAAAAAGGTAGAGAAAAGAAAACCCCACAGCTAACATTATACGCAATGGTGAAAGACATAAGGATTTTCACCTAAGATCAGGGACAAGATCACCACTTCTATCCAGCATAATACTGGAGTTCTAGCCAGAGCACTTAGGCAAGAAAAAATAAATAAAATGTATCCAAATTAAGGAAGAAGTGAAACTATCTCTTTTTATAGATGACAGGATCTTATGTATAGAAAACCCTAAAGAATCCACATAAAAAATACTGTCAGAGCTAATAAATGAATTTAGCAAAATTGCAAGACACAAAATCAATACACAAAAATCAGTTGTATTTCTGTGTACTAGCAGTGAACAATTTGAACAGAAAATTAAGAAAACAATTCCATTTACAATAGCATCAAAAAGAATAAAATACTTCACAATAAATTTAAACAAGAAGGTATAAGACTTGCACAGTGAGAACTATAAAATATTACTGAAAGAAATTAAAGACCTAAGTAATTAGACATCCTTTGTTCATGGATTGGAAGACTTAATATTGTTAGGGTGACAATACTACCCAGAGTGATCTACAGATTCAATATAATCCCTATCAAAATCCAAATTGCATTTTTTGCAGAAATGGAAAAAGCCATCTTAAAATTCATATGAATTTCAAGGGAATCCAAATAGCCAAAACAATCATAAAAAATAACAAAGTTGAACTCGTATTTTCTGATTTTAAAGCTTACTACAAAGGTACAGAAATCAAAACAGTGTGGGACTAGCATAAGGATAGACTTA
>NW_007728110.1:130973-131746 GCF_000696425.1 Galeopterus variegatus | reverse complement strand
ACATTTTATTTATTTTTTCTTGCCTAAGTGCTCTGGCTAGAACTCCAGTATTATGCTGGATAGAAGTGGTGATCTTGTCCCTGATCTTAGGTGAAAATCCTTATGTCTTTCACCATTGCGTATAATGTTAGCTGTGGGGTTTTCTTTTCTCTACCTTTTTTTTTTTTTTTTTTTTTGTCTTTTGTCTTTTTCCGTGTCTGGCAACGGATTGCAACCCTCAGTGTTGCCCCCGTACCGGACTGGGGACCGGCAACGGGATCGCAACCCTCGGCGCTGCTCCCGCGCCTCGCTCAGCCAGTGAGCGGGAACCGGTCTGTATGTGGGATCCGAACCCTCGGGCGGGAGCGCCACCGCGCTTCCCAAGCGGCGCACTTATCCAGTGCGCCACCGGGCTGGCCCCAGTAATGCCTGTTTTTAAGATTATGATGAAGATTAGAAATAGGTGTGTACAGTGCCTGCCACACAGTAGCTCAATAAATGGTAGCTAGAGAACATTTATGTACAGTTATATGTCATATTAAAGTTTTTATTTTTTTATTTTTTTATTTTTTTTAAAAGATGACCGGTAAGAAGTGCTTTTTATATATTCTTTTTCTCTTACCCACTAGTTTTGGGGGAGATGTTATTCTCTTTCACTCATTTAGAAAACGTTTATTGAGATGAAGTCTAGCCTAATGTTTAAGAGTGTGGGCTCTAGAACCCCAAGGCCTGGGTTCAGGTCTTGCCTTCACCATGTCTAGCTGTGTAATCTTTTTTTTTTTTTTTTTTTTTTT
>NW_007728110.1:126385-130094 GCF_000696425.1 Galeopterus variegatus | reverse complement strand
CAATAATTTAAAAAAAAAAAAAAACCCACAGAAAATAACAGTTGTTGGCAAAGACGTGGTGGAACTGGAACCCTTGTACATTCCTGGTGGGAATGTAAAATGGTGGTGCAGCTGCTGTTCGAAAAGTTTTGCAGTTCGGGAGAGTGTGATGCTGATAACACCAAGGCCACGGGTTCGGATCCCATATAGGGATGGCCGGTTTGCTCACTGGCAGAGCACGGTGCTGACAACACCAATCAAGGGTTAAGATCCCCTTACTGGTCATCTTTAAAAAAAAAAAAAAAAAAAAAGTTTTGCAGTTCAACGAGTTAAACATGGAATTACTGTATGACCCAGCAATTTCAATCCTAGGTATATACCCGAAGAACTGAAAACGGGTTCCAACTGATAACTTGTACAACAATATTCATAGCAATGTTATTCACAATAACCAGAAGGTGGAAACAACCCCACTATCTATCAGCAGATGAATGGATAAACAAAATGTGGTATATAAGCACAATGTAATACTATTCAGTCATAAAAAGAAAAGAAAAAGAAATTGCAAAAGGAATGAAGTTCTGAAACATGTACAACATGTATGAACCTTGAAAGCACTATGCTAAGCAAAATAAGCCAATCACAAAAAGACAAATATTGTATGATTCCATTTATATGAAAAATGTAGAAAAGGAAAATTCATAGAGACAGAAAGTAGATTAGAGGTCACCAGGGACTGGGAGGAGGAGAGAACAGAGAGTTACTGCTTAGAGAGTACAGTTTTTCTGCTTGGGGTGATAAAAAAGTTTTAGAAATAGATAGTGGTGATGGTTGCACAACATTGTGAATGTAATTAATATCACCGAATTGTACACTTAAAAATGGTTAACATATATAAAAATAAGACAACAAAAAATGGTTAAAATGGCGAATTTTGTTATATACTTTTTCCACAATTAAAAAATGTATTAATTTAGAAATGGTATGTCCAAGGCCGGCCCGGTGATGCACTTGGTAGAGTGCAGCGCTTGGGAGTGCAGTGGCGCTCCCGCCGAGGGTTCGGATCCCATATAGAGACTGGTCCGCTCACTGGCTGAGTGCGGTGCGGGTGCGACACCGAGGGTTGTGATCCCGTTGCCGGTCATGGTACGGGCGCGACACTGAGGGTTGCGATCCCGTTACCAGTCACGAAAAAAAGACAAAAAGGAAAAAAAAAAAAAAAAAGAAATGGTATGTCCATTAAATGGTAACATGTTTTTATTAAAAAATATCTTTTCCAAAACAAACAAACAAAAATGAGAAGATTGGCATTTTATATTTTTGAAAATCTTGTTAATGTCTAGTTTAATCAAGTCTGATAGATTATCATATCTGCTTCTGCATTCTGTTGTGAATTTTTTTGGTTCAATTATATGAAAAAAGTCCAGCTCATATAGATTGGGAGTCAGGAATGGTAAGAATATATTAATAGTTCTCTCAGATCATTGTGGATATTTTTCTTTGACCCTACATCAGAACTTGAAAAGTGGTAGTTTTGTTTTTCTTTAAGTGATAGGTTTTTTAATTTTTAATTTTTTATTATTATTATTTTTTTTTAAAGATGACCGGTAAGAGGCTCTTAACCCTTGACTTGGTGTTGTCAGCACCACACTCTCCCAAGTGAGCCACAGGCCGGCCCTAAGTAATAGGTTTTTTTAAAGGTTAGTTGCAGTGTGTAACCTGAAATTATATTAGTGAACTTTCTGAATTCTTTTACATTAAAATCCTTTGGTCTATCTTGTTCTTTGAATGAATATTTTACTTAGGATGATTTTGTAACCTGATGCATTTCATTGGTCATTTGAAAAATTATGGTTCATTGACTTACACAGATTCTCCAAATATTGACATATTTCATTATACAATATCAAAAAGTATTTGTTAATATCACTACCAATCTTATCAGAAGTGTTTAAGTATTTGGAAGCCATCAAGCTCACAATGGTGGATAAAAGTTTTCCAAAATTCAAATTTTCGCTTGAAAGCTCACAATTTATCATTGACAACAAATACTGTCCATTGTTTTCCTTGAAATTGACATGCTCACTTTATTCGTTTTTAGAAAATGTCTGTCAAACTCCCGAGTCTGAATAACAACCATAGTTTGTCAACTGATCATTCAAGTAAAATATCATTGCATGTAGAGCTGGCCCGTGGCTCACTCGGGAGAGTGTGGTGCTGATAACACCAAGGCCATGGGTTCAGATCCTATATAGGTATGGCGGTTCACTCACTGGCTGAGCGTGGTGCTGACCCAAGCCAACGGTTAAGATCCCCTTACCAGTCATCTTTTGAAAAATATATATATATATATATCATTGCATGAAAAAAGTGGCTAGTTCAGTTTGCAACTTAAACACTCACACGACTGCTTTTCCTCAAGACAACCATCATATTTTGGTATGCAGCAGAAGTGCTTTATTATGTACTTCCTATTTTATCACAAAACATATTTTAAAAGATATGTAGTCGAGGGTTGAGATTTTATAAAATTATTAATTTTTTACTGCTTAAGGATATTAAATGAAACAAGATTTTATTTTTTCCTGTGCGGCATTAGTTTACTAGGACTGCTAGTACAGCTTAGCACAACTGTCTAGATTTATGCTAAGATACCAGCAGTTTTGCCCACCATTGCTTTTGCACGAATGTTTACAAATGTTAACACTCTGGACAAGGCAAATAACATCTTAGTATTATTATGAAAATAGTTTTGCCCTTGGAGACCCCTTTAAAGGGTCTTAAGAACCCCTGTTTCTTTAGCTCAGTGGAAGTGTCATTTTTGCTCTACTAGAGTCTGCTCCCTACAGAGCTTTCCTTCTTGTCTTACTGGTCTCTTGTCTGTTTACCTTCTAGAGGCGAAGAGGTAGAAAATAAGGAAGTCATTGTCCAGGAGCTGGAGGTAGGGAAAAAAGCAGACAACTTCTGGGAAAGTTATTCTTTAAAGCAAGGATATATCCACATCCAGATTTTAATTATTTCCTACAAACTGCGTCCCAACCCCATTTGATAACTTGGCCTCCCCCTGCTACATTTCATCTGCAAGGAAGCTTTGCTGCTTTTCCAGAGAAATCTAAAGCCTGTGTGCTTTCTCAGTTCTCCTAGTTGAAGTGTCAGCACCTTTGAGGCTGAGAGTTATTTTGTTTCCACCAGAGTTCCCTACTGTGGGCAGCTCTCTTTTGTGGCAGCTGGCATAGAGGAAGCTTCCGGAGGACTGCCGCCTTTCAGGGCTCTGGGAAACCTCACCATCCCAACCACTGCCTGGTACTTGACGTTCAGGAAACTGAACTGTAAATACACAGACAAGGCTGCTGTGTCTTCATTTTAATTGGAAACATTTGCAATTGCTTTATTCCTATTTCATTTTCATTCCTTTTCTACCCAGCTCCTCTAGCTTTCGGTTCTCCCAGAGAAAAAACACTGAGCAGGTGGATAATTTTGTGAGTTGGTAAAAGCATTAGACAAGGAGTTAAGAGTTCTTTCTGGGAGCTGGCCCTGGATTCCATTTCTGGCTTAGCCACTAACTAGCTGTGTGACCCTTGGCAAATCATTTATCAATATGGGTCTTAATTGTCTCATTTGTAAGATGAGAGATTTAAATTAGTTTATCCTCTTGTTTTTTGTTTTTTGTTTTTTTCTTTTTATTTTTTTTTTCCTTTTTGTCTTTTTTCGTGTCCGGCAACGGATCGCA
>NW_007728110.1:120907-125130 GCF_000696425.1 Galeopterus variegatus | reverse complement strand
GCTCAATAAATGGTAGCTAGAGAACATTTATGTACAGTTATATGTCATATTAAAGTTTTTAAAGTGCTTTTTATATATTCTTTTTCTCTTACCCACTAGTTTTGGGGGAGATGTTATTCTCTTTCACTCATTTAGAAAACGTTTATTGAGATGAAGTCTAGCCTAATGTTTAAGAGTGTGGGCTCTAGAACCCCAAGGCCTGGGTTCAGGTCTTGCCTTCACCATGTCTAGCTGTGTAATCTTTTTTTTTTTTTTTTTTTTTTTTAAAGATGACCGGTAAGGGGATCTTAACCCTTGACTTGGTGTTGTCAGCACCACGCTCAGCCAGTGAGCAAACCGGCCATCCCTATGTGGGATCCGAACCCGGGGCCTTGGTGTTATCAGCACCGCACTCTCCCGAGTGAGCCACGGGCCGGCCCTAGCTGTGTAATCTTGAATGGGTTTTTTCACCTCTCTTTGTCTCAGTTTCCTCATCTGTAAAATGGGGATAATAGAAGTACCTATCTCATAGGGTTTTTCAGTATTGGATTAATTAATATGTATAAAAACAATACTTGCCATAGTAACTAGTCAATAAGTATTGGCTATTATAATTACGAGCTAGAAACTATACTAGTATGGAGAATACAAAGATAAACAAGACACAGTTTCTGCCTTCTATGAGCCCAAACATGAGGAAAATGAGATTTTGAGAGGTGAAATGACAAAACTGGGACTGAAATTCAGATTTTTCTCCCCCATAGAAATCCAGTAGTCTTTTTATGATACCAAATTCTTTAATGAGTATAGAATAATAAGCATAGGTTAATTGGGAACTAATCAATTAAGATTTAAAGAGAGTAGAAGAAAAGGTTTGACTTAAAAGCAGAATAACTATATATCAATAAGTACCAGTATTATGTATTCATTCAGTATACCTTTATTGAAGGACCTGTTATGCATCATTCACTATAGTAGACACTGAAGAAGGGATGCTAAGATGAATCAGGTGTATATTCTACTTCAAGATCACTCAGTAAGGAAAATAAAACATTATGTATATGGATAGTAGCCCCAGGCTAACTACCGTGAAGTTTAAGACTAACGGTTAACTACAACTTGGGGTATCAGAGAAAGCTTTCTAGAGGAGGTGGCTTTTGAACTGTACCTTAAAGGTTAGGTTGGATTTGAACATATACTGATGGGTAGAAAGGGCATTTCAGCCAGAGGGAACAGACTATGCAAAAGCATAGAAATGGGGAAGCAGAAGGCCTGTTCAGGGAACAGCAAACAGTTCAGCTTTGACAGAATATAGGGTATGTGAAGAGCAGTGACAAATATAAATGGAAAGATTGGCTGAGACTTGACAATACTTAAGTCATTTCAAATATTTTTTTTCAGGATTCTATCCGTGTCGTCTTGGGAAACTTGGACAATTTGCAGCCCTTTGCTACAGAACACTTCATTGTATTTCCCTGTATCCTTTCTTTCATGGCTGGAAATGAGCTACAACTCACATTGTGAATTCAAATGAAAGCAGCAAAACCACAGGCAGTTTGGAGGGTAGGTCAGGGAAAGGAGAGGGAATCTTGTCCCTAAAATAATACTCAGGGATGTGTACTGGCATCTTTCCTTAATCCTTAACATTGTTTCCCAGATAAAAGCAAATGGGAGAGAGTTTCCCACCTGAAATTCAAACGTGGGGAAATTGTCTTGATCCCATATCCGTTTGTTTTTACTCTATACATGGAGATGAAATGGTTTCATGAAAACATGTCACCTGGTAAGTAGAATGATAGGAGTATGGGTGGTAGAGAAGAAAACAGGTTAGTAGTGCAAGCTGAATATGGCAAAATGGTCTGCCAGATTGGGCTCCAGCTGCACAGTGCAGAGGTCAGGAGCATGTGCTCCAAGCCAGACTGCCCAGTTCAAATCCTGGTGGCTTTGCCATAATAGCTGTGTGACCTCAGGTAAATTACTTAATCTTTCCGTGCTTCCTTTGTGAAGTGGTGAAGAATAATACTAGTACCTATCTCATTGAATTATTAAAAGGATTAAATACATAAGTAGTGGTAGGTGGAAAGCACAAAGTCTGACTTAGAGTAATCACTCAGTGAAAGATAACTATTATATAAACACTTCCTTCCATTTTAGAGTATTCAGTTACTTTCACCTTGTCGTGTCTTAAAGGTGTCTCCCAATTTTTAATCTTTGAGGGCCATTGCTGTTTTTACTCACTGAGGGACAAGTAAACACCCGCCAGTTTGATTGGAAAAAGGGTGTAGAGGCTTTGCCTCAAAATATTTCTCCAATTCATTTGTCACTGATGCCTGAAGTTCCACTTTTCTTCTTTTGTAATAAGGATCATCTTCTTTTAAGTGTCATATCAGAGTATAGTGTAAATCAAACCCTTTTCAGCTTGTAAATTACAATCGTTCTGAAACAGGGGAGGAAGAGAGTTTGAAGACACTATTTCTAGGGAAAATGGTACCAGGCAGAAGAGAGAGGGACTCACAGGGAGGTTAGGCCAGTTCCAAGAAATAAATAGTAGCCAGAAATCTCAGTAAAACAGTCTTAATCGATTATGACATTCAAATTTCTTTTCATAGGGAAACCAATAAACGACAGTCCTCTTGGGTTGGTAAGTTCGCCTTTTCTATGCAAAATGAAAATTACATTTATAGTCTCCTGTCGTCCAAAAAGTGCTGCTCTTTTCATAGGGAAACCAATAAACGACAGTCCTCTTGGGTTGGTAAGTTTGCCTTTTCTATGCAAAATGAAAATTACATTTATAGTCTCCTGTCGTCCAAAAAGTGCTGCTCTTGTCTCTTCCTCTTACTTGGCCCCTTAGTTGCTGCCCAACCCAATCAGAATTGTAAACATGAGAGACTCTATCTCTAACAGAGTATCTGTCCTTACTGTGTTAAAAGTTTGCCTTTGGCAGTTTAAAGATGGGGAGTTCTCTTTACTGTGCCCTCATGAATCGTGAACAACTCTGGAAAAGGAGGAGTCACAGAGTCTGGTTCTTCTCTGAAGGTCCTAGCTGAGAAGAAAGGAGCAGGAGCTATGACGAGGAAAAGAAAACACATGGAAGAGCCCAGCTCCCCCAGCAGGCCAGAGCTGGACAGGTCAGTGGTTTGTGGAGAGAGACTAACTCCTGCATCTAGTCAGGTTTTGTCAGCTATTGCTGCTGATTGATCCTGTCCTTGGGCAAGTCCCTTTCTTTACTGGGTCCTCATCAATACCTCCTTATTCCAGTGGGTAGACTAAGGAAAGGAAGCAAGTTGATATTTGCAATGTAATTTGAACTCAGTCCTTTTCATGGTAAAGTAGAATTGTTCTGTTCATCAAGATAAAGGCTGAGAGGAAATACAATCAGATCTATACAACTGAATTTAACACATTCAATGAGTACTTATTATGGTAGTATTATCAGAAGGCACAAAACTTATGAAGTCTTAGAATGTTATACAAAAACATAGGGAAACCCTTGAAAGAGTGAGAACAAATAAAATATAATTCTTTTTTACCCAGTGAGCAATAAGCTTTTGAAAACTTATGAAGCAGTCCAGGCTAAAATATAAATGTTTGCAAGAGGGTATGTATCAATTATTGGGTGAAGTGCTGTGATATTAGGGGAAATACTGAGCACTTCCCTAGCATGTTGAAGTTGCTATTGTGGAGGCTACTTATGTTCTTCTTTTGATTCTCTGTAAGGGACAAAGTGAGTCCATAAGACAATTCAGTCATTCTTATTAGTATCGAAGAGATGGCTGCTGGAATAATCCAAGGTGTGATTTGCTCCCCAGCCCATGGGGTTTCACCCCACGTTCACAGAGAGCAGCCACGCTTTTCCTGGGACCAGGTGGGCCCCTAGATAATACAAGAGCAGTGAGGGTAGATCATGAGGGAGCCGACCCCTGTGCTCTCCAGATGCACATGTTGGTGAAGAACTGGGGAGTTCCTTTCCAAGCCACATAGAATGTGAGGATACTTGGAGATGTGAAGCTTTGCTCTGTTCCATTTGACTGAATTTCCCATAGATAAAAGGCCTCAGATCTTTTTTTTCTCTGGGTTTTTTTTTTTTTTTTAAAAGATGACCGGTAAGGGGATCTCAACCCTTGGCTTGGTGTTGTCAGCACCACGCTCAGCCAGTGAGCAAACCGGCCATCCCTATATAGGATCCGAACCCGTGGCCTTGGTGTAGAAAACTACAGGCCAATATCCTTGATGAACATAGATGC
>NW_007728110.1:114806-120087 GCF_000696425.1 Galeopterus variegatus | reverse complement strand
TTTTTTTTTTTTTTAAAAGATGACCGGTAAGGGGATCTCAACCCTTGGCTTGGTGTTGTCAGCACCACGCTCAGCCAGTGAGCAAACCGGCCATCCCTATATAGGATCCGAACCCGTGGCCTTGGTGTTATCAGCACCGCACTCTACCGAGTGAGCCACGGGCCGGCCTCTTTCTCTGGGTTTTGATAGACAATCAAGTATTTCAAAATCTGATACATGCTATCAGTCACATTTTCCCTTTCTCAATCCCCAGATCTCTAAGTGGGATTCTACCGTACAGTAAAGCAGCACCCAAAGAAAATTTGGCCACACAGTTTATTCTGCTGGCCAGGAGTGATATAAAAATAGCCAACCTGCTGAAACATTCATTTGGGCCACATTTGCCTCGATGCAGTAATGCTGCCACTGCCAGTCACATTTCCTGGGCTTTTTCTCCCTTCCTCAGGGCCAAGATGGGAACTTCCAGCCAAGGCCCCAGCAAAAAGAAGCCCCTTATGGAAGCTAGGAGGGTAAGCACCAAAATGGAGGTTTCAAGGCTCTCAGCTGTTCCTGCTCTGTCACAAGTCAGGATTCCTGTTACCAGCACATCTTGATCTTTAGAGCAGATTGAATTGACTGAATTCATTCTCAGGTTTCACTGTCTACAGAACAACATTCAACTATTCTGCTCTTGCCACAACCTGTCCCAAAAGTGGCTGCATAATATACACAACGATGAATCCTTTTGTTAAAAAGTCTTCTCTTCTCAACTTAAAAAGCTGGTTCTTGTACTCTGCAGTTGGAATAAGAAAATAGGTCTGTATTGAATTGGGATAGGATCCAGTAAAGAATCTTCTCTTTAGAAAACTTTTTGCCACCTTCTACACCGGGGTCTGAGTCTAGGAACGTGTGATTTTTATAGATGAGCTAGGCATGTTATCAGCACTAGAAACTGATGAGAGAAAACTTCTAGAGCAGTGATGGGCTGGCCCCTGATGGTATTTGATTTCATTTATGGATTCTGTTCCTCATTTAGATATTCATTTATCTGCTACTCCTCCATTTCAGCGCTTCTTTTCCATAATAGTCTCCGAAATAGTGCCTTTTTCCTTTTCCTCCCCTCTTTAAATAGCTATTAGCTGTTATAATGCCTTATAGATCCCTCCTTTTTTTTTTCTTTTTAACTTCTCTGTGTCTTCAAAGTAGCTCTGACCCTAAGTACCCAAATACTAACAACTCACCTCCTTCACCTTACATGATCAGTTATCAAGCAAGGATTTACATATGGGTTCATTCAACAAATTTTCATTGAGTGTTTACCATGTGCCAAGCACCAGGGATATCATACTTTCCCCTAAAAACACCAAGAGGCAGACAATTCATGATAGATGTCTATATGCAGGGGTAGAGGAAGCCCGGGGTACAAAAGGAGCATAAAGGGGCTGTGAGGACCTGGCCAGTTAGCTCAGTTGGTTAGAGCGTGGTGTTGTAACACCAAGGTCAAAGGTTCAGATCCCCATACTGGCCAGCTGCCAAAATAATTAAAATTAAAAAAAATTAAAAAGTGGCTATGAAGGAAGGGTTTCCAGAGTAGCTCAGTGTAGCTTAGAAGAGCTCAGACCAAGAGGGAAAAGTATAGTGCTTTTGGTGACTGCAAGCCAGTGTACCTGGAGCTCAGAGTACAGTGCTGAGAAATGTTACTGGAGAGGTCAGCAAGGGCTGGATCATGAGAGGCCTTGAGGCCACCTTCAAGATCATAGGAATTCCCTAAAACATTTTTAAGTAGAGGAATGAAATTATTTTTATTTCTAAATGATGATTCTGTTTCCTGTTTGCAAGGAATTGTGTTGGGAGCTAGGGCACACACAAACATATGTAAAACCTGGTTTTTTCTTTCGGAGAGCCTATAATTTAGTTGGGGGAGGAGTGTACCCTTAGGGATTTAGACCTCTGACTCTGTGGGCAGGAGCAGAGTACAGGGCCCCAGTTGTGCCATGGCCAGCTGGCCCACTGAATGATTTTAAGCAAATAGTGGCCCCCTTCTATGCCTCCCATCCTTTAGAGAGGTAAGAAGAAGAAATGAGAAAGTACAAGAGGAGTACATGAAGCTCCGGAGAACAAAGATGCTTTATACAATCAAGATAATTACTATTAAAGGAACATTTCCTTCACTCTCTACCCATCGTACCTTCCTATTCTTAGTTTGACACATCATCTCCCTCAAGAACAGTACCCACAGCTTCTTACTCAAGATAATTACCTTTTCAACCTGATTCTGGGTTGGGAAAAAAACTCTGAGTAAAAGAAACATGTTTATTGATTTTGACTCAACGCCCAAACACAATCTACATTGTAGACCTTGTTTCCAGGGAGAGGATTTCTCCTAAATTAGACTGATCACAGTGACTCTCAGTGTAAGTCACTTGAGCTGGAAAAATTGAATTTGCTCCTATGGTCCAATGCTTAATATTTTCTCCCTCATTCGGGGGAAGTTAGGATGTAGGATCATAGTCAGTGTGGATTGTGCACGTCTGAACATATTGAGAGCCTGGGCAGGGAAAACTTAGAGGACAACAACATGTACCTCTGTTTCATAAGAGGTGTTTTGGGTGAATGAAAAGGGCCCAGACCTCGAGTTTCAAACTTTGGAAAGATACACAATGGGGAGAGCAGATGAACAGCTCAGAAGTGAACGAGACTGACTGCACGGAGCTTATTTTTTTCTGGCCACCTCTGCTTGAACTGCACTTTTACAGATAGATATGATTCTGAACATAACCAGAAAACAACCTTACATCAGGTTTTCAGGATATTATGTCCTGATGGATGTCCCAGATGGCACCCTCAGTCTTACTTCAGGCTATTTTTCCTCTCTTTTGACTTTTGCCTGAGAAGACCCCTCTCAAGATTTCAGGAGAGCACAAAAGCTACACTCTCTTGTGAGGGGAGTCTCTCCTGATTCAGAGGTAGGCTATACCTCTGCCCTAGGGCCTTTGCCCTCTGGCTCCTACCACCAACCTTAGTAAATGCTTCCATTAGGGCCACTCTATGCAACAGGATTTAAGCTCAAACTTAGTTTTATTAAATTCATAAGAATCATTCCCTCAAGCCAGAAACCAGAACTGGGCCCTCTAAATTCATCTTCATTCTGTCTAGAAAAGGTAAGATGGCCTCATTCCTCCCCACAGTTCCCTTTCACTTTTATGGGAATATGACTTAGGTGGCTGCCCATGTGGTCTAGGATTTGGGGGTTTTTGAAGAAGCTTATCTTGGAAATATCTGCCATTCTAACCTGAAACTTATGCTTAGGATGGGGGCTAGTCCTAACTTTTCTAGGGGCTTGCCATGCCTCTGCCTCCCAGAACCCACCTTGACAGTCTGAAGCCCCTTACTATAGAATTCTTCACCAGCAAAACAGCTCGAGGAACTCCAGCAGTACTGAGTAGTTAGGCCCTCAGGCTCTGGCTGGATGAGGAGAGTAGCCAGTTGGCAGAGATTCCCAAAGAAAATATATGAACCATATTTCTGACTATCAGGGTGTTTAATGGGAAATGTTGTGGGCCCGGAACCCAGTTGTAGGATGTCCTCTTCAAAGTACAAAGGAATTTTTATAAAGCAGTAACACATGGAGAAATAATAAGATTACATCGTATTGTGCTGGCTGCTAATGCCTTAGTTATGTTTCCACTGTGCCTGGCTGTAGTCATGCTCATTATATTTACCCTTTAATGGCATTGTGCCCTTATATATCATGTCCCTGTCTGTAATGCCCTGCTGTCACTGACCATCTGCTCATCCCCATTATGACAAAATCCCACTCACCAATCAAGGCCATATTCAAATATCACACTTCCCCTGTGAATCTTTCCTCGACTAACTGCCAACCACTGCATTAATGTCCTCCTCAGCAACCACAGCACTCTATATAGACTTGTGGGGTAGTTTATTACACTGTCTTGTAACACTTAGTTTATGTGTCAGTTTTACCCCATGGATTATACATTTCTCCAAGGTAAATTTAAGGTCCTCCTGATTTCTGAAACCTCAGTATTCTGTCCTTGGCAATAGTAGGTACTCAGTACCATGGAATGGTAAGCTTGATTTGTTCTTGGCTCTTTAATCTTACGGTTTTAGAGGGACAGTGGTTAGGAAGCTGAAGTGAAAAAAAAGACAGACCTATAGAAGGAAATATAGAAACTGCGCAGTCAGAAAGAAGCCAGGCCCCAGTGCTAATGTGAAATCAGTTCACCAGCAATGGCATTCAGATCACCAAACCGTGTAGGAGTAAAGTTTAAGACTTTTCTTGGTCCTCTTTTTATCAGAACAGGGAAAGAAAAATACAACAGGAATGGCAGGAGACCTTGGCCTCTGATATCACTGATGTCCAGGAACAGGGTAGGTTTTGGGAAATTCATATTTACTATGCTTTAATAATCATCCTGTTCCTTTCAGTTCTTTGGTGAGTAGAGCAGCACAGAACTCTGAGTCTGGGCACACTGAATAGGTGATGTGTCTTGCTCCTGTGGAGGGGCCTGTTGGCCATCCTCCAGTCTGGGGGCCTGTCCTAGAGTAATAGAAGCCCCCCCCAAGCTCCCAAAAGGAATGAAAAGAGGCAATGCATGCCCTTCCTCTGCTTCTGATAGTGAAATTGATGCTCCCACAGTTTCAAAACTTTTCTAAGTGGGGTGATAAGTTTTACAGAAAAGTTGAGAGGGATATGTTTCCCTTTTCCATTCTGTTGGAAACTGTCTTTGGGAAGATACCTCTCCTCTTACCTTTGGGGAATTAGTGTTAATATTGAAGGTGCAAATGGATGCTCTGCAGGGGCTGGGAATACACATCAGGTGTTGCCTTTCCAATTTGCTGATGTTTTACCCACCATGAGGATTCAGTGTAGACTGCAGTTATCTCAGAAGCAAGGATGTAAGCAAGTGAGTTCTTCAACAAGTTGTCATTCCATTTGAAGACATGTCAGCTGTGGTAGATGGCTGGGACTTGACCTGTGTAAATATCTCAGAGCCTGACTTTGAAAATACTAATACAAAAAAAAGAAAAGAAAATACTCCAAGGTCAGAATACCATATTACTTGGGCCAGCCTGTGGCTCACTTGGGAGAGTGTGGTGCTGATAACACCAAGGCCAAGGGTTTGGATCCCTATATAGGGATGGCTGGTTAGCACACTTAGGAGGGCGTGGTGCTGACAACACCAAGTCAAGGGTTAAGATCACCTTACCAGTCATCTTTTTTTTTTTTTAAAAGATGACCGGTAAGGTGATCTTAACCCTTGACTTGGTGTTGTCA
>NW_007728110.1:95431-113806 GCF_000696425.1 Galeopterus variegatus | reverse complement strand
ACACTGAGGGTTGCGATCCGTTGCCGGACATGGAAAAAGACAAAAGACAAAAAAA
The DNA here is from genome assembly GCF_000696425.1 of Galeopterus variegatus. Classification (NCBI taxonomy): domain Eukaryota; kingdom Metazoa; phylum Chordata; class Mammalia; order Dermoptera; family Cynocephalidae; genus Galeopterus; species Galeopterus variegatus. The sequence goes on along the minus strand of NW_007728110.1, from coordinate 113,751 downwards.
AAAATAAATAAAAATAAAAATAAAATAAAAAAATAAAAAATAAAAGAATACCGTATTACTTAGCTGAGATGAAATTGGGAAGTTGAGAACAAACAAATCATCTGGCTTTAAACAAATCTTGGCATGAGGCTGCCCTTGGCTCTTGCTGGTATCCTGCCTTCTCCTGCTCACAGGAAAGTAGCCCATGGACTAACACCTTTCTCCTACCTGAGTATTTTCCTTACAGATTCTAAGTTGGCGGACAGCCTGGCAGGGCCAATTGTCCCACCATTGCAGCAAAACAATCCACCTCTACCTAAAGAGCTAGGAACCAGTGGCTTCTTTGGATTTCTAAGGTAAGACAAACTTCTCTTCTGCCATTGAACTGAGATCCAGCTCCAGAGCAGCAATCTAGATTCAGAACTTGCCTCATTGAGTCCTTCAGGGAAATTAGAATAGAGAAGAAAGATTATTTGCACAGGTTTCTGGTTATGTCCAGGATAGATGATGGACATGAGATTGAGAACAAGGGTCCTAATTATGAATTTAATAAAGACTATGTTTTCATTTTTACACAATTCATCCCCACCCTGATGTGCCCAGCATAGGGCCTGTTTCTGTAAACAATGACTGAACAGAGACTATTGTATCACTTGGGTGTGGGTCATTCAGATGATTTGATTACCAAAATGTTTCCATTCTCTCTCCCCTCTGAATCTAGGTTGTGTCTTCAGAGTCCTTTTTGCGGAGGACAATTACCATATCCCTGTATCTATCTAGAGTTCAGCCATCCCAGTGCAATTCTTTTTCTTTATTTCCCCCTCCTGAGTATAATCTAATTTGGGTACCTTTTCAAGTGCTGTTCCAGACTTGAATTTCCATTCAGTGGTTCCCCAGAGCAACAATGCCCTAGCTAATGAAGTACTAATTGGAACTGGGGAGAAGGGAAGAAGACCTTGTAGAGTCTTAGTCTACTCTGCTCTTATTCCTGCAGCTCTCTCTTCCCGTTTCGATATTTCTTCAGGAAGAGCAGCCAGTGAGCCTAAATGCAGCGGTGGAAAGAGGATCATCTCTTGCAGTGGCTCCACCTGAGCCACTCCTCCTTCAGCTCTATCCTTCTCTTATGACACTTCAGTCATGGGGAGTAAAGCCCTCAAACTATCAGAGTCCTCTTATGTGTTTATCCTGTCCTAATGGCAATAAATTATTTATGAAGAGTTATTGATTGATTTCAGTGAAGTAGAGAGAGTAAGAGAAAACAAACGCTTCTCTCAAAATACAGAAAAACAATGCATGAAACTTCCCTTAGGTCTACCTGGTCATTGTTTTCAGGATTACTTTGGGTGGATGTGTCTGTACCTGACCTCAGACCTCAAACATTGCTACCAGGGGTTAGGGAATGGGTTCTTGCAAGACTCACTGTTCTGAGCCCTGCTGATCCAAAAGGAATGATCACCTTCCCAGTTCACCCAGTTAGGCCCCAAAGTGTATGCTGTCCGAAGATGAAATGCTTCCCACCTGTCTATCCCTCTGGCTCTTTGACAGTAACACAGATTACTTTATCAGATTAACTGGCAGTCAGTCCAAGTTAGGGCCTAGAGAAGGCCAGGGCACCTCAGCTCAGTCTTCAACCAAAGGACTTATCTGGAACAGACAGTTTAGACTTGTGTGGCTGCAGACAACCAAAATAATCAGTAAAAATTTAGGGAAGCTCATTTTAGTGCAAGACAAAGAAATTACTTTTAATTTAGAGATGTCCAGTATTAGAATTACTTTGCCTTGTGAGGTAATGAGCCCTTGTCACTTGAAGGCTTTAAATACCTGATTATCTGTCACATGCCAGAGTCATGTCACATGCTAGTCTCCTAATGAGAGTGTGGACCAGACTGCTGAGGTCCCTCTGAGTCCCCTTGCTTTGCTGCCTTTACCTTGAGTGGGGAGACAAGAGATGGAGTGCTGCAGTAGGGCCCAGCAAATGCAGACCCAGGACCTCCCTGAGGGGAGGAGGGGCTGTATAGGAAGCCATAGGGTGTGGGGATTTGAGGATTGGCAACATCAGTAACATCAGTTCCTCTCAAGTCGTATTTACTGTCTTTACCCTACTGTCCCAAACATGGCCTGCTTTACAAAGCTGCTGAAAGGCACAACTCTAAAATGTGGACGGCCCATCCCGAGTCTGACTGGAATACAGTGAAGCCTTGGGAAAGTCGCTTTCCTTATTTTCTCATCTGGAAAAAGGGCATAGGATTTGATGAGCTGTAAAGTGCCTTCTAGCTCTCTAGCTCTGGCAGTCTGTGTGACTGGCCCTGCTCTTTCTGAGCAGGTCAGTGAGGCAAAGCTGGTGGAGGCGGGGGGTTGCTGCCCAGAATCACCACAGGCTTCCTTCTGATCTCTACACTGCCCCAGCCCCTCTGGCTACTACTGACTAGGGGTCTTTTTCCAACTTGTACATTCTTGCTCCAAGAGTAATTTAGCACCATGGATGGACAGCAGGAGATTTGGGTTCTAAATCAGCCCTGACATAAACTAGCTGTGTGACTTTTAGTAACTTTCTTTCTCTGAGCCTTAGTTGCCCCATCTGTAAAACCAGAACTGGACTAAATGACTGGATTTGCTGGACTTGACAGCTTCAGGCTCTTTTAGGAGTCAGATCCCTGTTACTAGAGGAACTAGGGGGACACTCCAGCTCAGAGCCCCACATTGTAGCTGACCCACAGGATGAGAAGTCATCTGCTTGACACTGTGGAAGGAAAACTCTGAAACAGACTTAGTAACTTCCCAGTCTCCCTGGCTCTGCCACTAGGCACATCTCAGGAGACACCCCCCCCCCTACTCTGCTCTTATTCCTGCAGCTCTCTCTTCCCGTTTCGATATTTCTTCAGGAAGAGCAGCCAGTGAGCCTAAATGCAGCGGTGGAAAGAGGATCATCTCTTTCCTCTGCAATTGGTAAGAGACGGGCAGGGCTGAGTTTAATAGTTTGAAGGTTGGGGATAGTAAAGCCCTGAATAGGGAAGTATCCTGCCCAAGGTCACACAGCAAAGAAGAAAATTCAGATGGCCACAACTCAGCCAAAGGCCTTAACCCCTCTCTCTCCAGCTGCACACATGCTGCACTCTCCACCAACTCCTGGGCCTTTCTCCACATCTCACTTCCCTCAGCTCTGGACCATGGGCTACTTTTTGGATAGGGAAGCAAGAGGCAGCAGAAGCCATTCTCTGAGGACCACACCTCAAAGAGCATGATCTCCCAGGTGGGATTGTTCTGAGGCCTCAGGCAAGGAGGCTGGCCCGAAAGCTGATCTCCAAGAGGGCGTGGTTCTAAACTGCTGGCAAATAAAAGCCTGGAGAGACAGCATCAGTCCAGAGACCAGCAGGAGGCACAGGGAGACTACGAGCCACTCAATTCCTGGGCCTTGGAAGTGGTGAGCTCACTGAGGCAGAAGGAGCTTGGGGAGGGCCTCGGGATGTGGACAAGGTTTGTGAAAGCTAAGATGGGGCAGATGGAGGGAGAAAGATGTTTGTGCTCCAGATGGCAAGGGAAGTTCCAGGGGAGAATCACCACACATAGGGCTTACACCTAAGTCCCATCCAGAAACAGCTGCTTACACTCACACCCATCCTGACACTTGCACGCGCATGCACACACACACACACACACACACACACACACACACACACAGATACAGAGAAAAGACAGCCTCACTCAAGCACACCTCACCTGTCAGACCAGCCAGCCCTGGCCGACTCACCAGGAGGCATGCAGTATTTAAAGAACTCCTCCTCCCACCTGCATACCCATAGTGAGACATCTACCCATTGTGTTTCAGATGCCCATAGTGTCCCCCCAAACCCTGCTCCTCTGCCTGCTGGTCCTGGCAGTCATGGAAGGCCAGGGTCGGGAGGCAGCCATCCCAGGCTGCCACTTGCACCGTGAGTACCTCTGGGACCAGAGGGCTGGAGGGAGTGGAAATTCTGGGTGGGAGCAAAGAGCTGATAGACTGCACTTTGGGGTAGGCAGCACTCTAGATGGACCCAAACTGAGGAACAGACAACAGGAGCTGGGGCAAGCCTTTGAAGAATTGCCACCAACTGCTCACCCATCTCCTTCTAGCCATCAACGTGACAGTGCGAAGTGACCGCCAAGGCACCTGCCAGGGCTCCCATGTGGTACAAGCCTGTGTGGGCCACTGTGAGTCCAGTGCCTTCCCCTCCCGGTACTCTGTGCTGGTGGCCAGTGGCTATCGACACAACATCACCTCCATCTCTCAGTGCTGCACCATCAGCAGCCTGAAGAAGGTGAGGAGGGCCCAGCCCAGTGATGGGACATTGGGGGTTGGGGGAAAGACAAAGGAGATGGGGATCGAAGATGGCCCTATGAAGGGGGGCTGGAATGTGGACTCCCCTGTCCCACAGGTGAAGGTGCAGCTGCAGTGTGTGGGGACCCGAAGGGAGGAGCTCGAGATCTTCACAGCCAAGGCCTGCCAGTGTGACATGTGTCGCCTCTCACGCTACTAGTTCATCCTCTTCCCTCCTCTCTCCCCTGGGTTAGAGGGTTTGAAGTTCTGGTAGGAAAGCCTGGTCTGGGATTCAAACACTGGAGGGAGTTCCAACCCTGCTGGCTACTTGCGATTGGATTTTGTAAATGAGGGGTTTGCTCCAGCTCTTACCCTCTTAAGATTTTGTGACTGTCACCTCCTGAGAAGAGGGGAATTTTTGCCTCTTCCCTTTCTCTGCTTGGCCCTTCTAACCAGTCTTTCATCATTTTACTTCCTTTTTTGCCCTACCCCTAAATAAAGCAAGCAGCTCTTCAGTTTCTCTCTTTATTAAGTCTACCCCAGCCAGAGGAAGGGAGATAGGCAATGATTACTGTGACCCGCCCCCCCTTACCCCAGGACACTGTGAATCTGTTCCTGTTTGTGCCCTCACCCCTCCCCCTGCCCAATAAATAAAGAGGGGACAAGGAAGTATAGGGCAAGGGAGGGGAGGGAAGGAAGATGCCCCAGGCCCAGGACAGTGTCTGTATTGAGGGTAAGCAGGGCGAGAATAAATAGACCATGGACCCCCACGGTGGGGATGAGAAAGGATGTCGTGCTGGCCTGAGGCAGGGGAAGATCCCTGATGGCAGCTTCCTGGTCAAGCTTGCCCTGGTCAAGTCCTGCCATGCGGGCCTGAGAGTTCTGTTGCCAAGACCACCTCTCCTCTCCTCGTCTGCCCCCTGGTAAAAACTGCCCACACTGGACTGGGCAGGGAGTCCTCAGAGCCCACTCTGGCAAGGCCAGGGATAAGTGTGTATCTCTCTGGGCCCCTGGGCAGGAGGAGGGATGGAGGGACTGATAGCTCTGGGTTTAGCTTCTCCCTTTCTGGGAGGCTCTCTAGCTCTGACCCCCACTGGTGGCCACCTGGGGTGTAAGCCGCTGGAGGGGGGCCTCCCTGGCCCCCTGGGTCCCCTGTAGTCGGCGTAGCCGCAGTTCCTCCAGGCCTTGCCATAGCTCCTGACGCTCCCGGGCCTTCTGCTGCTCCCTGTGGAGAGAGGTGAGGCAGCTCTCCTACCTGGAGCCCCCCATAGTCGAGCCTCCCTCACCACCACCCCAACTGCAAAGGGAGGGCACGGAACTGTTTTCTGTTCTGTGACTCTGTAGGAACTCTCTGCTTAGGGAAGCACTGAGGAGGGACTGATCCCAGGCCACAGTCGTGGAGAAGATGAACTGGCCAGGCTCTGAGTGGCCCTGGCTGAAGGGTAGGAAGCACTGCAAAGGGAGGGCACGGAACTGTTTTCTGTTCTGTGACTCTGTAGGAACTCTCTGCTTAGGGAAGCACTGAGGAGGGACTGATCCCAGGTCACAGTCGTGGAGAAGATGAACTGGCCAGGCTCTGAGTGGCCCTGGCTGAAGGGTAGGAAGCTACAGGTAGTCAGAACAGGGTGGTACCTGGAAGAACTACTTGGAAGAATGACTGGAGGATGCAGTGGGCAATCGGGCATAGGATGGCCCAGCACTTGGCAGGAACATGAGGGAGAGACTTTAAACATCTGATCAAATAGGACTTGGAGTAGTCCTCTAAAGTTCCCTCCAGCCTTGAGGATCTGCTTTCTTCCTGCTTTTCTCCCCTCTCCCCAATGCCTAGTCCCCCAAGACTTACTGCTGCTTTTCCAGCTTGTAGGAGGCTGTGAGCTCATCAAACAGCTTTCCATTCATCTCCATGAAGGTCTTGAGCACATTGTAGATCAGAGATACGATGGTTCTTGGCAGCGTCAAGGGAGGAGGTTGAGATGAGAACAACATGCACTGGGACCAGTTTGGTGTGTTCCCTTTGAGAACTTTTTCTGTGCATTTGCGTACGTGTGTACATACCCACAGAAAATACACAAGGTAGCATATTATAAAGATCATTCTGCAACTCTCTTTTTTATCCTGAAAAAGTATTTTAGAGAGCTTCCCAAGTCAAAATATGTAATTTAGCTTCATCCTTTTAAAGGCTGCAATGGATGTCATGGTTTGGACTCTGGATAGTTCATTTCACCAGCTACCTACAGAGGGACATGTAAGGTGTTGTTAATGGGCGGTCTCACAATAGCTATTCTAACCCATGCTCTTTAGGGCACATCCTTCAGAAAAATGAAAGTGCTGGGTGGGGGCTTGCACATTTAAAATTTTAATAAATGCTGAGAAATTATCCTCCAAGGGGATCCTATCAATATACACACCCAAGAGAGAATTTTCCACATATTCCCCAAGTGATATAACACAGTTTAATTTTTAATCTGATGGGCGATCCCTTTTTAATTTTTTTAAATTGTTAAAAAATGTTACCTGTAACAATTTAAACAATGGAAATGTCTAGAGTCCAAATCAGAAGTTCCCTGTTCACTTTTTTCCATTTCTGATTTCATGCCCCTCTCCAGAAGCACCACTGTTACATGTTTAAAGTGTGTCCTTCCAGATTTTCTTTATGCATTTACATAATATGCATTTATAACTATTTATAACTATATGTTGATTTTGAATGCATACGTGTTATCACTGTATTGTGTATTGTTCTGGAACTTGCTATGCTGCCTCCCTCCCTTTGCCCATCCCCAATTTTTAACATCTCTTGTCATACTAGTTTTTATAAAATTAAGTTTACTGACTGCTTGTATCCATCGCTACCCCCAAACCCAGGCCCCCCGACCTCCATACACCCCATCCTCAAGGCTCATCTGACCCACTGGAGGAAGCAAGATGGTGCAGAGAAAAGAGCACTGGATTTGGAGTCCAGCACTCGGAGGCAAATTTTCACTACAGACTCCACTACATCCACATGACCTTGAACGAGACATTTAACCTCTCAGTCTCAGTTTCCTCATTTGTAAAACGGGGCTAATAATACCTACCTCCACAGGGCTGTTCTAAGAATCAAATGAGATACTGGACTTTAAGATATTTTATAAACTGGGCCGGCCCGTGGCTCACTCGGGAGAGTGTGGTGCTGATAACACTAAGGCCACGGGTTCGGATCCCATATAGGGATGGCTGGTTCACTCACTGGGTGAGTGTGGTGCTGACAACACCAAGTCAAGGGTTAAGATCCCCTTACTGGTCATCTTTAAAAAAAAAAAAAAAAGATGTTTTATAAACTGAAGTACCAGTGTCACTGTGAGGAAGAATTGACTTCCACTGGCTTATAGCTCACAAGAATGGGAAAACATCTGCACATACAATGTAGGAGAACATGAGTTACAGCTAGCTGGGATGATGCAGGGAAGCCTGGTGTGGTCCTAAAGTGGGACTAATGAAATCTAAGCCCACTAAGAAAAGGGGAAAAATGATAACAACCCTCCACTCCATTCTGGAGCATACTTCAGTTTACCAAACATGTTTATACTCATCATCTCTTTGATCCTTATCACTACCCTGTGAAGAGATCATTGTTGGCCCATTTTACAGATGAGGAAGCTAATTCAGACTCAGAGTGGTGAAGTGATTTGCCTGAAGCCCCTCAGCCAGTGGAAGGCAGATCTGAGGCTTGACCCTAGGTCTCCTGACCATCAGCGTCTCCCCATTATCAGACCCAGGAATGCAAGAGAACCTGAGGGCAGAGGGAGCTGTGTTAGGCCAACTAGCTGACCTTCCCAGGCCATACCTCTGCTCCCACCACCACCTGTCCCTACCATACCTGGAAATGGGGGCTGGAAACACAGCGAGCCACCTGCTTGAAGAGGGGCTCCTGGATCTTCACAAACTGGGAAGGCTCGATGACATCAAGAATCTCTTCCATCTCCCCCAGAAACATCACCTGGAGGCAGGGGTAGGGACAGAGAGACAGCTGCTCACATCTCCCCCCAATGCACATACACCTGACTGCCTCCTGGAAGCCGAGCCCTCCCAACCTCCCTGGTGGGCATCAAAGCCCTTCTTCATACCTCCTTCTGTGTGCAGGTTTTTGGCCAGTATTTGAGCAGCCCCCGGATCACCTGTGGGGGTTGAGGCAGAAAGGAGTCAAACCTGCAGAGGTAAGAGGCCTGCCTTCCCCCCAGAGCTACTCACGTGCTCTGTCAAGGTGGCATCCTTCTCCAGGAACTGCACCACACAGTATGCCAGCTGTAAGGGGTGTGGGGTAGAGAGAAAGAAGCCGGGGGTCAGCAGAAGGCTGAGTGCCAAGGACTGACTGCCCAGGACAGGATGCCAGACATTTGCTCACTTACTGTCTCCCACTCTCTTATTCACCAAGCATTTACTAACTGCTAGGACGTACATTTACTAGGACATACCAGGCACCACGCTCAGTGTGCTGGGAATATAATGATGATCTCACAGGGGAAACAGTCAGCAAACTAATCCTTATAAATTTTGCAGAAGGTTCAGTAGTAGAATTCTGTATCACAATCTTTGGGAATATAGTAGGAGGAGAGTTTACTTCTGACTAGGGGAAGGGGCTGAGTAAGGCTTCACAGAGCTGATGCCTGAGGTCAGCCTTAAAGGGTCAGTGGGAACTGTCTAAGGTAGATGGAACAGAATTAGTACAGATAAAGAAGGCAAGGTAGCATCCCATGAGTGTCAAGCTAACCTCCAGCCCTAACCTCTGACTCCTGATAGAGTCAGAGACCCCACTGGCTTCTCTGACTCTATCAGGAGCTCCTCTTGCAGTAGGGCCAGGCCCAGGCCTCACCTGGGCATGAAAGACAGACAGTGACTTGACTGAGTGTAGGGGAATCAGGACACGAACCAGGAACTGCTTGTGCTCAGTCTTCAGGGGCAGCGCAAAGCCATTTATGATGCTGAGGAGGAGGCAGAAGAGAGGAGGGCTCAGATAACCTCAGTCCCTCCTCCCAGAATCCTAAACTCCACCTGAGGCCCAGGGACAATTACCTTCCTAAGATCTCCAGCAGCTCAGCCACACCATTGAAGTGCTCGTATTCATAGATGAAACTGAGAGAAGAATGCAGGAGGGCTCAGAGCAGTGGGGGTAGGTTCAGCCCACCCCACGCCCACCCCTTAGCCATCCTGCCTGCCCACCTTTACACACATTGCACACTCATCCTCACCCAGAGGTCACAATCCCTTCCCAGTGCCCCAAACCAGGCCTCACTGAGATCAACACTGACCTCTGAAATACCCTTCTCAGCGCAGCCACCTCTGCCACTGAGTCCCAGCTCAACCCTTTCTTCCATGAAGTGTTCCAGCTCATCTTATTCTCCCCCAGACCCTAACCCTCATCACCGCAGCTCCATCCAATCAGCAGGCACCCAGCCTATATCTTTCATTCTTCATGCCAGTCAACCAAAAGAATAACAAACACTTAGAGAATCTACTGTGTACCATGTAATTCTCAAAACTGTCCCAGGAGGAAGGGCTTATTAAATCCACTTTACAGATGAAGGAATCAAGACTCTGTGGTTAAATGAAACTTGCCTCAAAGTATTCTTCATGCCAGTCAACCAAAAGAATAACAAACACTTAGAGAATCTACTGTGTACCATGTAATTCTCAAAACTGTCCCAGGAGGAAGGGCTTAGTTAAATCCACTTTACAGATGAAGGAATCAAGACTCTGTGGTTAAATGAAACTTGCCTCAAAGTTAGTAAATGGAGAATCTAATGGACTCCAAGCTCCTGGAGGACAGGGGTCATGTCCTCCCTATTTTGTAGCTAATAACGATAAAAGCTAATGTTTCAGAGTCCCAGCCTTGGTCCAGGAACCATATTGAGTGCTTTGGAGGCATTGCTTCACTTCACCTTGATGATGGTCCCTAACTTAGTACAGGTGGCATCCCCATTTTAATGGTGAAGAAACTAGGAGAGAGCTTAAGTAGTTTGCCCAAGTTTACCCAAATAATGGAACCAAACTCAAATGCAAGCCATCTAACTCCAGAGCCGTGATCTCAACTACAAGGCCAATGTGGGCCACTGATGCCTAGTGGATGTTTGTCCTCAATATACATTTGCAGAAAGAATCTCTCTCTCTTTGGGTCCTTATGGCCCAGCAGGATAAGGTTCAGAAGATTTAGATCCTAGGATTTAGATCCTAGATTGACCTCATCCCTACAAACCACTTCATCTCCCTCAGCCTCCATTTTCTCTTTTGTAAAATGGAAATTAGGGCTCGCCAGTTAGCTCAGTTGGTTAGAGAACAGCCTCATAACACCAAGGTTCAGAGGTTCAGATCCCTGTACCAGCCAGCCGCCAAAAAAAAGGGAAATTAATACCCATTCTCTGCTGACTTCACAGGCTTTGTGTAATCAATATTATGTAATATGTTACCAAGAGAGCCTTTGCCTCAATCTTCCTAACACGTCTCCCTCCCTCCCCCAGGCTCTGCTGGGCAGGCAACAGCCACTCACCGGAGGAAGATGTGATTGCACTGTTTGCGGATATAGGCCCGGAGACCCAGGAACTTGCCATAGACTCGGTGCAGGATGGTCTTGAGGTACTCACGCTCTCGGGGGTCCTCGCTATCAAATAGCTCCAGGAGCTGTGGGACCCAGGATCAGGGGTCAGGTGAGAGGTCAACCCCAGGATGCTTCCATCCTATCCCACACTCCTCGGAGAGCCTGCCCCTGCCCTATGGTACCACCCAGCTTGGGTTCCCCACTTCACCATCAGGACAAACTTTTGATCCACATATCTCTTGGCCACAGAGGGCTGGAAGTCTGGGCTCTCCAAGAAACGCAGGAAAAACTCATATACCAGCTGGGGGAGGGGGACAGACAAAAAAGAGAATTCAGTAACAGCCTCACCCACTCACCCCACCCTGTGGTCCTCATCCAATAGTCTAGGGGCTAAGGAGACCCTCTCCCCTCTCCTCAGATCTCTTCCAAAACTTGGATCCCTGCTCTCCCCAGCCCTTCACACCTGCAGATGGGGCCATGAAGGCTCAAGGTTGGGTTCATCCTCTTCAGGATCAAATTCAGGGTTCTCACTGGGTGGCAGGGTCCGGAAGATATTCACTGAGATCTGAGGGGCAGAGTTGGGGTTCTTTAAGGAATAGCCCTTGAATGCAGAAACCAGGGGGTCCTTCATCCAAAGTTGTAATGGGTCAACCTCAGCACCTACCCCAGCAAGCAATTCATTCCTTGGGTAATCATCACCTGAACACCTAGTTCATGCAAGCCCTGGGCCAGGGGCTTGGGGACCCAAGGGTGGATGAAATGCAATCCAGTGGGAAAGACAAGATCAAAAGCAGTGAGGTCTACAGGCATTTTGGGCAAAAAAAGAGAAATTTCTAACTTGGGCATTGAGAGAGGCTTCATGGAAGAGGCAGCACCTGAGCCAGGCAGTGGAAGGTAAGGGGCATGGGCACTACAGGCCTCAGGCAAACATAAGCAAAGGTGCAGAGGTGGGACAGGCCAGGAGGGACCAAGTGGGTGCAGGGCAGCAATGGGGTCAAGGGGAAGGAAGACATGGGCCTTGAGTTGAGACCAAGCTGAAGAGTGTAGGGTTTATTCTCCACACAGGGTTCCTGTGGGCGGGTCAGTAGGGTTCATGTACCCCTCAGCCATCCCCCAGGGTCTGAGTGCCTGGTGCTCACCATGCGGATGATGTCCGGGTAGACAGGCTCGATCAGGACGCCCCGGGTGCTCCCCACACATTCCACCAGCTCATTGAGTGCTGCTCGCTTCACCTCCTTCCCCTTTAGGTCAGCCACGCAGTCCAAGAAGTCAAACATCACCCCACACTGGGCCAGCTTCCGGCTCAGCAGCTCATGCAGCTCAGAGGCTGGCACATCTGGGGAGGGAGGGAAGGCAGCTGAGCCTGGGTCCCAGCTACCACAGCCCTGGGTGGGGTGGACCCTTCTAATTCTTAGGGCTGGGTCTTGAGGCAGCCTCTGCAGCCACCAAACCCCATGCTCTGGTGCCACCTCCCACTCCTTGCAGACAGCAAACAACTCTTGTCCTTTCCTCCACCCCCAGGGGTTAGGGGCCCTTCTTCTTTTCCTCCTAATCCAGGTTCACAGAGTATGATGGCCTGATTTTAAAGCAAGATCACAAACTCTGGATGTGTGGGCTTTCCACAGGTGACCCAAACAGCCACTGCCTCCCTCTCATAGGTGGCACCCTGTTCTAAGAGCTGGACGGGGGGAGCTCAGGGCCATGGGTCTCTAGGGTGCCCTCTGGCTCTGCCAGTCTGGCCAGTGGCACAGGGATGGGGGTAGGGGCTACACAGTGATCACAGGGAGCCATGTCAAGCACCTGCTGCAGGCAGCTGGCTGGGCTGATAGTGGCCTCCTGTAACCCAGGCTGTGGGCCCCACCCTTGGCCCTGGTCTGCCCCCCAGGGTGACGCCATTCCAGATGCCCCACCTCCAGGGATGACAGGCCAGTCAGGCCATGCGTCAGCAGAGAGCCAGAGAGCTGGGGGTCAGTTCCAATGGTAGAGTAGTTCCTAGCCTGGAAGGGGCCACCCAAACTCCCCCTGATGGCAGCTGCCTAGCTGGTCCCCTCCTGGGCTCAGGTACCGAGGCAGCCAGCAGCTGGCTCACCTTTGAGCAGGGGCAGTGGCGTGAGCTCTTGCTGGTTGCTCTGATAGCGGAACTGAGAGGAGCTGTGGGAGCGCCTGGGCCGGGCCCTGCGGAGGGAACGGCGGGAGAAGCCATCCACCTTGTCGGGTGGGGGCACAGGCGACAGCCCCGGGGAGGAGGGGCTGGTAGGGGTGCTCGCAGGAGGCAGCTTCGTCTCCATGGCAGACAGGCGGCAGATCAAGCTTTCAGAGCCCCCGAGGTTCCCTCTGGGCTTGGAGGATGCTGGGTGAGGCTGGGTGGACTAACTCGGGCCCATCCTGTCGGGGCATTGGGGGGGGGGGCACAACCACAGTCCTGGGCCCCCCCCCAGGGCCTTTGACGACTGTCCAGTCCTGGGGGGCAGGCAGGGTAGAAAGGAGGCTGGCTCAGGCCTAAGGTCCTTCCGGAGGGTCCAGAAGAATCCAGTTATAGCTCCCACCCTGGCTCTTTTGAAAATGAAGTCAGGGCAGAAAGGTCAGCAAGAAAGAGACAGAGAGAGCCAGTCATTTCTTTGAGGAGAGACAATCTGTGAGGCTGCAACTAAGTGCCCATGTCCTCTTTTCCCTCCTACCCTTGCCCAGACCTAAACAGGAGTGCAGCCCCCTCCCATCAGAGACATGTCCCTCCCTTCTCCCAGATCTAAAGGGCCCAGGCTCCAAAATAACCCCTCCCAGAATAGGCCCTATCCCCCAAGCCAGCCCCTACTCAGTGCTTGCCCTGTTCCTCGTCCCTACCCCTTACAGGATGTGGCTGTACCTGATCCACCGACGCTGGCCGCTGTGGACCCTCCCCAGGACTGAGGGCCCTATCCCCATGCCACCCGCCTCCTAGAAGCCAGCACCCTCCCCCCACCTCAGCTCCTCCTTCCTGGCCCCCAAACCTCATAGTGGGGCGGGGGGACGCTCACTTCTCAGAAACCCAGACTTTGGTCGCTGACCCCCGGGGGCGTTTGTTCAGGACTCCTTCGGGGCGGTTCCGCTCGGGGCGCTGGGGCTGGGCGGCGGCGCTCCTGGGTTCTCTGCCGGGTTCCGGGGAGGGGGCTGGAGCATGCCCCGAGCTTGGCCCCGGGTCGAGGCCGGGCGCACGGAAGGCTCTGGGCTGGCCCCAGCAGTGCGCGAACCTCCGCTGAGTGGTGGGACTCGGATCCGGCGCGGCGCGGCGCAGTGGGAGCCCCAGCTCTGTGCGCACCGGCACCCGCCGCCCAGCTGCTCAGGATGACATCAAGTCACCTCCCCCCGCTCGGCCCGCACCTCCCAACGGGCGGGGGGGCGAGGACTGCGTCAGGGAGGCCCCGGGGCCGCTGGGAGATGTAGTCCCCGCACCGCTTAAAGGGAGCTACCAGACCGAAGGGGTAAGCACTGAGGGCGGACTCCAGGGCAAGGGCTGAAGCTTTGGAAGTCAGAGAGCAGAAAGGGATGGGTTCCAGCTGGGGGCTGGACTCCCGGATTCTGGAAGGGAGACAGCATAGGGAAAGAGAAGGACTCGACTTTGTACCAGGAATCCGTATGGTGTCAGGACACTGGCAGGAAAAGAGGGCTAGCATGCTATGCCCAGCCCACAGCTTTGGCCTGGGCCATCCATGCCCCAGGCCATCCCCATAGGAACCCCACTCTCACCCCAGAATGGCCCGACACTTCAGAAACCCCTGAAATCCGGAACTGGACTAGTTAATAGTCTGTGGTGAGTCAGAACCTGCTGGGAGGGGTGTGGTTTGCCACAGGCTACTGGGAAATGCAGTCCATCTTCAGACCTGCAGTCCCCCTCCCATCCCTTGCTGTCTACAGTGACATCATGGTCTGGGTTTAAAGGGCCAGCCCTGGAGTGGCAAAATGTGAGAGCAAGACGTGCTGTTCTGGAGCTGCCACCCCACCCCAGGCAGCCTGGCCTCCCCATATGGACCTCCCAGCTCCTCTGGGCCCTAACATGTGCTAGTGGGTGTGTGGGGTGGTGTCTTGTTCAAAATCTTGCTGTTGTTGTTGGGTTCAAAACCCAACACACAGGTAGGTTCCAGGAGTTTGGCATTCTGGCCAAAAGTTCTGGGCCTGAAGTCTTGGGCCCCCTTCCCAGGTCCCTGGACCACAACACCCTTTTTTCCCCTGAACTCCATCTCCCTGCACTGCTGTGAAATCTCCACCCTGAAGTTTTGCCTGGATGAACATTTGGTCCATGCTGAGCAGCAGGAGAGGATAATGAGACTAGATAATGAGGTCAGGGAGAGGCTAGGCCCCTTTTCAGAGTCTGCCCCACCCTACTTTGGGCCTTCGTGACCACTCAGTGCTCCAGTGGAACCGCCCATACATCCTCCCTGCTGCTGAGGGAGCCTGGGTACCTAAGAGGTGCCCGCCCAACAGAGGCCTGTACTGAGGGCAGACAGTTTAGCCAGGCTGGGCCAAGACTATATCAATGGAGACATGACCAGCGCTCCCCTTGCTCGGAAATCTTCAGCAGTCCTTGCCCATCTGGTTCTCCATGTCCTTGTTTGTTAAATGGGAACTCATAATCTCCCTCCTTGTCCACCTCCCAGGCCCAGGAGGTGAAGCCTCTCCCTTATCTCTGAACAACAAGCTGGGGCTCCCACAGAGCCTTCTACAGACAGGCAAAGGACCCCAAGACCCAGAGAGAAGTGTCTTGCCCAAAGCGACCCAGTCCCCTTACCAAAAGCTGGTCAGAAGGCTGGCTGGTTACTCAGTTGGTTAGAGCGCCACCCTGTAACACCAAAGTCAAGGGTTCAGATCCCCCTTGCCAGCCAGCCGCCAAACAAACAAACAAACAAACAAGCTGATCAGAGGCCAGGCTTCCACCTCCCAGCTGTCTCTAGCCCTCCACCACGGGCCCTCTGGGGACCAGTACCCTGGTCTCAAGGCCAGACTGGCTACAGAAGGCTGGTGCTTTGTACAAAGGAGGTGCTCTGTTTAAGGACTGAAGGATGGAAGAGAGGCATAAGACTTCTGAAAGAAGTGATATTTGAACTGAGTCTCAAAATAGGCACAATGTCACCTGGGGGGTGCAGGGTTGAAAATCCTTTCCTTTTTAAAACATCTTTATTGAGATATCATTCACATACCATAAAATTCACCCATTTGGGAGTTGTTGTTTAATGAGTATAGCATTTCAGTTTTGCAAGATGAAAAAGTTCTGTTGTTGCACAACAATGTAAATATACTTAACACTACTGAACCATACAGTTAAAATGGTATTAAGGTGGTAAAATTTATGTTATGTATATTTTACCACAATTTAAACAAAATGCATTACATTGTGATATATGTATGCAATGATATATATTTAAAAAAATTCACCCATTTTAGTTGTACAATTTAACAGTTTTTACTGTATTCATAGATTAAATTTCTTTTTTTTCAGGTGTGTCCATATCCCACTGTACTCCTGGTTGCCTCTGATCTACCCTGGTGGAGCTCCTTTGGCCTGGACACCTTGTTCCTAGTCATCTTCCCGGGGAACCTCCTCCCTCCAGCTCCATCCAGTTTTGAGGCATGGCCTCTCTTCTTCCTGGAAAGCCCTTCCCTCTGATAAAATCCAAGTCCTCCACCAAGGACTAAATCAAAAGCTGCAGCCCCCCAGGCCACCTACCATGATCCCTTCCACACCTATCCTAATCCCACTGAAGAAATTCCCAAAGGGTAGGCCATCCCTGGGGGAAGGGAGAGACTCCCCCAGGGCCTCTGATGCCTAGAGAACAGTTTGCCTGATGAGTTTGCACCTAATCTAGGGTGGGGAGGCCCCACCCCATCCCCTGGGCAAAGCCTGCCCCTCCCCCTCTTCTCTCTAAGGGGAGGAACCCTGGCCCCATCCTTCCCCAGACCTTTTGAGTTGACAGGGATCCAGTCACCACTAATGCAATGCCCAGTGTATTTCTTAGGACTAGTGGACCTAAACAGGGGCCTGGGATTTAATCCCAGAAACACCCCAATAGGGTCCTCAAGAGAATATTGTCCCTTTACCCTGCCAGTATTTTAAATTCACCCATTCAGCTTCTATTCCAGGGCCTGGGCTAGGTTGTGGAATGAGTGTCTTTGGAGTTGGTTTTCTGTGGAGCTTGTGATTAATTATCTGGGGAAGGTGGCAGAAGGACTTCCCCTCTGTACAATTTAACAGTTTTTACTGTATTCATAGATTAAATTTCTTTTTTTTCAGGTGTGTCCATATCCCACTGTACTCCTGGTTGCCTCTGATCTACCCTGGTGGAGCTCCTTTGGCCTGGACACCTTGTTCCTAGTCATCTTCCCGGGGAACCTCCTCCCTCCAGCTCCATCCAGTTTTGAGGCATGGCCTCTCTTCTTCCTGGAAAGCCCTTCCCTCTGATAAAATCCAAGTCCTCCACCAAGGACTAAATCAAAAGCTGCAGCCCCCCAGGCCACCTACCATGATCCCTTCCACACCTATCCTAATCCCACTGAAGAAATTCCCAAAGGGTAGGCCATCCCTGGGGGAAGGGAGAGACTCCCCCAGGGCCTCTGATGCCTAGAGAACAGTTTGCCTGATGAGTTTGCACCTAATCTAGGGTGGGGAGGCCCCACCCCATCCCCTGGGCAAAGCCTGCCCCTCCCCCTCTTCTCTCTAAGGGGAGGAACCCTGGCCCCATCCTTCCCCAGACCTTTTGAGTTGACAGGGATCCAGTCACCACTAATGCAATGCCCAGTGTATTTCTTAGGACTAGTGGACCTAAACAGGGGCCTGGGATTTAATCCCAGAAACACCCCAATAGGGTCCTCAAGAGAATATTGTCCCTTTACCCTGCCAGTATTTTAAATTCACCCATTCAGCTTCTATTCCAGGGCCTGGGCTAGGTTGTGGAATGAGTGTCTTTGGAGTTGGTTTTCTGTGGAGCTTGTGATTAATTATCTGGGGAAGGTGGCAGAAGGACTTCCCCTCTCACTCCTGTCTAATCCTCTGCTGTGGTGCACACACTGCACTGGGAATCTGGCTCAGGAATAGACTGACAAGCATCAACTCCTAAGAGATAGACATGGCAACCAGTCAAGTTATAATGAGAGATGTGAGTGCAGCCTGACCCTGGAGAGAGGCAGACTTGGGAAGCAGCCACCTCAGAGGGCATTGGGGGTCTAGACACAGGGAATTACCCTGTGTCCCCAGACTTTGCATATGCTGCACCCCATCCCCAGGGCAGGAGATGGTCACTCCCTCCTAGACTGGACACAAAGACAACTTTCCTGGACTCCAGGAGAACACACCCTTCTATTTCTACTGCCTTTAGGAGTAGTGCTCATTCATTTACTTGCTCCATAGGCACTTAGGCACACAGCCCGTTTCCTCTCCAGTAAAACGAGGATTTTTTTTTTTTTTTTTTTTAAAGATGACCAGTAAGGGGATCTTAACCCTTGACTTGG